>NC_045551.1:24381445-24393945 GCF_009769535.1 Thamnophis elegans | reverse complement strand
CAATTTATCTGAATCCTTTTTAAAGGATTAGAAATAAACACAGTACTCAAAATGGGATTGTTCCCATGATTTGGACATTATATTTTTGTGGAGACAATGAAAAAAGTGCTTTGGGGTTTTTTTTAGTGCTATATTACTTCATATTCATCTATTATTCATATTTGAGTTCCTTTTCCTATTAGCTTCTCCTGTTGTAAGATCTTGTTAAGCATTGTTCTCATGATCATTGATCTTTGGTGGAAATTCAGACTAAATGTATGTGCTCAAGTTTAGTGTGTTTCAAAGTCAAGAATTCTAGCATCAAACACAGACCCTTTCTTACAATGTATCTGCTAACTACCTCAGCTAAATTTTCCCTGCTGATTAATATAAAGTAATAATAGATAATTTTTGTATCTTTCTCCATAATTTCTTTCTTCTCATGTTCTAATAAGTATTGTTAAATTTCTTGTTTTTCTTTTCTTCAAAAAAGCTTGGATTGGAAGATACAACAAGACATGTAGACAAAATGAAACTGATTTGGCAGTATGAAGAGACCAAAAAAAGGTGAATATGTTAAGTTGCTACTTTTAACATTGCAAATAATCTGTTAATAACTATCGCCTTAGCTGGAATTTTTCATATGTGTGACTAGATATTTAGGCATAGTTTAATAATCTGAAGAACCACTAAATAACTATCCAATACTGCAGCAGTGTACATTTAAATTAGACAAATTAAAAGTTATACAAAAAAGAAATACATAAAAGAAATTACGTTCCAATTCCTTAGTTTAGAGAAAACATTTATGTTATAAAAATACTACTTTAATAAATAAATAGAATATTAAAGTGATAAGGATTGATTTATATTTTGACTATAACTTTTGAGGTAACTGAGCTCTATAGATCTTGATAGATGAAATAAAAATGAGCTAATCAAGTTGTAATGAGGGAGTGTGAAAATCACATATTACAAACTGAAAAAGATATGTGCTTGCAGTGAATCCTGGACATGGATAGACTTGGAATAGGCATCAGTTATATTTTGTTAAGGGGACGTGATGGCTCACTGGTTAAAGACGCTGAGCTTGTCAGCTGGAAATCTGACAGCCTGGGTTTGAGACCCAAGCACCATACAAAGGGGTGAACTCCTGTTCCTGCCCCAGCTCCTGCCCACCTAGCAGTTCAAAAGCAGGCAAATGAGAATAGATTAATACATACCACTTTGGAGGGAAGGTAACACCATTCCAAGTGCTTTGGCATATAACCATGCTGGTGACATGACCACAAATAATGTGTTTGGACAACACTGGCCCAAGAAACTGAGATGAGCACCGCATCTAGAGTTGGGCACTACTAGACAAGGAAACCTTTATCTTTACTTATATTTTGTGAGAAGATTATTCAGTTGGCCTGATAAACAAGATAGGGTATTCAAATGCATCTATTAGTCATAATATTTTCATACCTCTAACCTATGGTAATGTTGCTACATTCATTTCTTTATAAGTACTGTATATTGGTAACTTCATACCCAATGAATATTTATACGGGTAGTTTATATCACCCATTCCAGAAGCATGTATCGAAGAAAACAATATACGAATCATTTACAATTCCAGTTAATATTGAATTGTCAGGTTTACAGAAAAATACATTCTCTGTTAAGTTTCCAAAGTCCTTAATCTGAAAAAATGCAAAGAAAAGAAAAGAAAATAGGACTCACTTGAGGTGTAAGTATGAAAAGTAAACCAAGATTTATACAAAATTACTAGTGGTAAATGTTTGCTTATTTTGTAAGCCTGGTGGTATTTTTCTGTTATAACACAATCCTATATACGATGTATGTATGTATTCCTAATTGTAATTCTGTATTTGTCTCTCTCATCTGTTCACAAATTTTATTCTTACATATGTGTAACATGGTTTTTAAATTTTAAATCAAAGAGCTAAGTCACATTTGTTTCTTGGTTATGTGAGTGGTCACATTCTTTATTTATCATGCATTCCTTTCTGTTAGCTTATTGGCATTCTGTACAGCTTTTGTCTCCATAAAATATTTCTGTGTTCAGCCTAACTTTGCTCATGAAGTTATACAGTATGGGTGTGGAATGTGCTGTATTTAGTCTAAAAATGAAGTTGACAAAATTAAAGTGTTACAATATATTTAAAATATTTTAATCAGGCTCCTCATATAGCTAAAGTGGCAAGAGAACCAAGTACATATGTTACCATTTCAGTTGGTGGATTCTTCTATAAAATATATTTTCGTCTGTGAGTACTTTTCACTGGAGAACCTACTTAATATGTTAGTCTCAAAACATAAGAATGCTTTGTTATCCATTTCAGAATGTAAATGGAATCTAAAAATTATACCTCATCTTAGTTAAAAAAGGGAAATAAAATATGAGAGCTCTCTTTTTTTGTAGGTCATAATGATGCCAATAGTAAAATATCTAAGACACAAAAAGCCCCATATATTAAAAAGCTTTTGATCTGAAACTTGATAAATACTACAGATAACTGCTGTATTGTTATTGCTTCCTTGACAGAAAATTAAACACAGATATATTCATATATAAAAAACTCATAGTGTTTATCTGTCTATATTCATTCTTAGCCTTTCAACATTTTAATATTGCCCTATCTCCCTCTCAAATTATCTCAATAAATGTGCTGCTATTTACAGTTTTAATAACATTTCCAGCTTAATCTTAATCTAGTTGGCCATTTGTGATACAGAATTTTCTTTTTAAATGGTAGAAGAACTGGCACTGTTTAATGCTTAGCAAAAGACATTGTGCAGCAGATTTCTTTCCTATACCATGCTTGCTTATTATTGCCATCATGTTCAGAAATTCTTCTTCTCATTTTTCCTGCTACTGCCTTGGTCCAGCCATAACATCAAAATTTTAAATTCCATTTTATGTTTCTATGCTGGCAAACTCTTTGGAGTTTAAAAAAAAAGTGGAAATTGAGAATAAGGATTCCAGTGATAGTGATATTGATGTGTTTAAGAAGACATCAAATTCTGAAGATACACTACACATTTTAACTGTATTGAGAGTTTATGCAATTCAAATTTATTGTTGATTTTATAACTGTTTGTTATGTTATTTTCATCTCAAGGTACTTCAACTACCGTTTTTTCACCCATATAACCCGCCCACGCAAATAACCCGCCCACGCGAATAACCCGCAGGTTTTCAAGATCGTGTAAAATATTTTCCGTATACCCCGCCCACTCATATAACCCGTGACGAGTAAGGGAGAAGGGAAACTGCTGAGATCGGGGGAAGGAACGTGAGACGAAAGCCTGTGCGAGCTGCGGAAGGGTTGGAGGAACGGAGGAGAAGGAAACTGCTGAGATGGGGGGGGGGAAGGAACGTGAGACAAAAGCCTGTGTGAGCTGCGGAAGGGTTGGAGGAACGGAGGAGAAGGAAACTGCTGAGATGGGGGGGGGAAGGAACGTGAGACGAAAGCCTGTGCGAGCTGGGAAAGGGTTGGAGGAACGGAGGAGAAGGAAACTGCTGAGATGGGGGGGGGAAGGAACGTGAGACGAAAGCCTGTGCGAGCTGCGGAAGGGTTGGAGGAACGGAGGAGAAGGAAACTGCTGAGATGGGGGGGGGAAGGAACATGAGACGAAAGCCTGTGCGAGCTGGGAAAGGGTTGGAGGAACGGAGGAGAAGGAAACTGCTGAGATGGGGGGGGAAGGAACGTGAGACGAAAGCCTGTGCGAGCTGCGGAAGGGTTGGAGGAACGGAGGAGAAGGAAACTGCTGAGATGGGGGGGGAAGGAACGTGAGACCCCACAGCCCATTGACCTCTCCATGTTTCCAACGTGGCCAGCCAAAAGCGAAGCGTGTGAAATGAGGCACAAGCCCGCGACCCCCAGAAGGAGGACTGGGGTACAGTCAGCTGGGTGACGATGACATTAAAGATACTTCCTTATGGCATAGTTTATACTCCTTCACTTCAGAGCGGGGCTAGGAGAGCTTTTCCTCCCACGGAGTTCAATAAAGTAGATGGAAGGGAGGGAGGAAGGGTCCCTCCCTCTTACTTTCCGCCCATTGAGATGAACCAGAGCCCTTCTTGAACCACTTGCATTGATATACTGTCCATCTATCCGTCCATCCATCCACCCTTCCTAAATAACACCGAAACCTTTTACAAGAAAATCCGCTCAAATCCTCTTACAAATATCTGGGGATATGGATTTTTTCTTCTTTGGGGAAAAATATTTCCTTCCACTCCCCTCCAGAAGAACGGAGCTGATCTTGGAGTTTGGATTCTTAGGACTTAGGGCGGTTTTCTCTCCCCGTAAAATCCCCCTTTTCTCCCACGATCCTTGCAGGCAAAGCGTTGAATTCCCTGGCAAAGAACAAACGGCAGGAAGGGAGAATCCGGCTCCTTTATCGTAGGAAACGTAGGAAGGGGACAGCCTTCCGCCGACATTAAAGCGATGCGTGAACTTGTGAAAAACTGTGGCAGGCACGGAGGGGAGGGAGGGAGCGAAAAAAGAAGCGAGAAACGGATATTTTCTCCCTCTCGTGAAGGGGGGAGGATCTGGTGCTTTCTCCGCTCCTTTGTTATTGTTCGGGTGATTCATTTGATCTCTTCCTCTTTGGCACCTTCTCGACACCCAGCCAGTTGACAGAGCGAGGAAGCGGCAGAGGCGACGACGGCGCCTCCAAACTTGTTTATCCCCTTTTATAGTTCCCAGAGCCACAGTTTCGCAAACGCTCGGAGCAAAAGGGACCCCCGCCTCGTTAAAGAGCCGGATGCGGCGAGGTTCAGGCGGACGGCGTTAACGACCGTCGCCCTTCTTCTGCCCTCAGCCCCGAGCCCTTCGGCTTAAAAAAAAAAGACCGCTCGGCGATTAAGAGCCTCTCAGATACGGCAGGGCTCGAAGTGCCTCCCGTGAGGAACGGTAGACGCTCTCTCCTCCCCAGCCCCCCAGCTGCACACTTTCCCAGAGTCCCGGGCCCTTGAAGGTGGGGGTGGGGTGAACCAAAGAGGAAAAAGTGTGTGGGGGGGTGAGGAAGCACCGGGGGCTCCGAGGGCGGAAAAAGGGGTTTCCCCGGAGCTTTCAACGGCCTTTAGAGAACTAACCTCGCCAGCCAGTAGGTCGTTTGGAGCTCTCAAGGCCGCCTCACGCGGCCACTGCTTGCCCTTTTTCTGTCAGCGTCTCACCCCCCCCCCAAAAGGAGATTCCCTCGTTGCGTGGCGTTTGTGGCAGCCGAGAGCGCGGAGGACGCCGCTCCTCCTGCCGCGCATGTCGTGTGTGTGTGTGTGTGTGTGTGTGTGTGTGTGTGTCGTCTCCCAGATAAAATGCACCGCTTGGGTTGGCCCTGTTAACGAGAGAGAAAGGGACGGTGTTTTTTTTTTAAAAAAAAACCAAAATGCTTCGGCAGTGAAGCCCTTTCACAGAGCAAAGCAGAAGAAGACAACTACGGTACTCTTGTTGGCATTTGCTCTTAGGAGGAAGGCAGGCGGAGGGAACCAACCCATGCTTTTTAAGCCAGCGGAGCGAAACCTCACTGCACATTCTCGGTAAGGGAACTGGAGACACAATAGTCAGCATGTCAGGTTGTGTAAGCTGAAGAGCGATGCCTGTGCACTGTCCCTGCTATTTACGCACCCCTGGCATTTGCCCTTGGAAGCGACCAGGAAGAAGCAGGAGGCGAGAGGAAGCGCAGGCGGTGCTCGGCAGCCCGGATTCTGCAGCTCCTCGCCTTCTCTGGCTTGGAAGTCCGGCAGGAAGGGAAGGGGAGGTGGCGGCTGGCCTGAAAACGGAGCCACAGCCGCGCCGCCACCGCCGCCGCCGCCTTCCCTTCCTGCCGGACTTCCAAGCCAGAGAAGGCGAGGAGCTGCTGAACTGGGCAGAAACCGGGCTGCCGAGCGGCTGCCAAAGGGAAGGGAGGGTTAGGGCGCTTCTCTCAACAGCCCAGGGCCAGCTCCTCTTCCTTCCTCGGTGGTTGGGAGACCACCGCGGCTGCCTTTCCCCCTGCTCGCCCGCCCCACGCAAATATAAGATTACGGTAGTTATGTGGCTGCTTTGCTTCCATGCTTTTGAGATTGGTAGAAAAAGATCTACAGTTAGTGACTGCAGAGATCCAGAGCCTGGGAGAACATCTTAATTTCCTTCCTCATTAGCATATTCACTGAAAGGTTTCGGCAGCCCGGATTCTGCTTCGCCGCCAGTTCAGCAGCTCCTCGCCTTCTCTGGCATGGAAGTCCGGCGGGAAGGGAAGGGGAGGCGGCGGCTGGCCTGAAAACGAGGAGCTGCAGAATCCGGGCTGCCGAGCACCGCCTGCGCTTCCTCTCACCTCCTGCTTCTTCCTGGACACTTCGCCCATAGCCAGGGGCGGGGTTTTCACGAAGGCGTCCCGAAATCCAAGCAGGAAAAGGGAGGAAAGGAGCCCGAGCCGCCGAGCCAGCCCACTGCCGCGAGGAAAGTGGTGGTCCCAAGCTCTCCCTTTAGTTAATCTGTGTAAAATATTTTCTGTATACCCCGCCCACTTTTATACCCCGCGGGGGGGTGCTGTGCATGTAAAAAACGCATATAACCCGCGGGTTATATGGGTGAAAATACGGTAACTACTTCCATATCAAAAAATGTATCTTTGTAAAGATTTGGAGGGGAGATGTTTCTTGTTGATATATTAACCTTTCATACTCCTTTGTAATTAAGAATTTTCAGAATCCAGCAACAGTTGGCTTTACAAGACCAGGAATCTTGGCCAGGAATGGCGGAGGCAGATATTGATCATCTTCAGCTTATTAAAGAAAAAGAGGCTCTTTTACAAGAACTGCAGCTTATAAGTCAACAGCAGCGTTCACCAGAAGATCTGAAACACATAGAGGAGGAAAAAAGGCGCTTGGAGGAGGATATCCAGCAGGCTCAGGCTACTTCTTCTCATGGTGCTGCTGAAAGGTTGAGAATGTATTGCTTTTGTAACATACTTGTTAATAGCTTAATAAAGGCAATGATAACATTTAGTAGACATCAACCATACAGAAGTTTATGGCCTTCTAATTGGGTTGCAGGCCTGGGTATGAGTTATTGGTTGCACTTGTGGATGACCTTTGGAGAGAGTGGGAGGTAATAATACATCCATCTTTGTTCTCCATGATCTCTCAGTGGTCTTAAGCACCATGGTATCCTTTTGAAGCTGCTCCAAGAATTAGCAGTTGGGAGTAAATTGTTTTGCTGATTCTCTTTCTTCCAAAAACAGAATAATTTCCAGTCTGTATTAATTGGGGAAGGGGTGTTATCTTGCCCTATGAATTCTGTTACATGGAATGCTTCAGTAATGACTTTTTCCACATTCCTGTTTAATTTGTATATGAAACCACTGGCTGAAGTCATTCAGTAAGGATAAAATATTATCAATATGCTGATGATACTCTATCAATCACAGATGGCCAAATGAGACTGTGGAGACTCTATCTTAGTGCATGGAGACAGTGGAATCTTGATACAAAATAGGTTTAATATCAACCCCAGCAAGACCAAGTGGGTTTGGATTTTAAGGCTTCTTGGATCTGGTGATTTTCCATCCTTAGTTTGGATAGGGTTGTGCTACTACCAGGGTGGCACAACAGAAGGTGTCAGCCGTGGCCTAAGGGTTTTTGTACAACTTTGTATTGTGAACTAATTGTTCTGCTAAAGAAAAAAAATCAAGAAGTTATACCTTTGTCACCCTGTGTTTTTAAGTGACAACCTAAAAACTAAATACCCCAGAAAATCAAAATGGAAAAGTAACCTTCTCATTTTTTTCATATCATTATTTTATTGTCCTGCTTGCCAAAACCTATATAGTAAAGAGATCTTTGGTGCAATCCTTGCTCTACCCTCCTGTATTTTCTTGTGATGTAATATATTTCAGTTGTAGTACATAATAATCATTATTTAATCTAAATGTATTTCACACAGTGCGGTGTATTGGCAATGCAATATTAACATCTGGGCAATTCCAATCATTAGATACACAGCTCAATTAGAAGTCCTGAATAGGAAGACTAGGGAAATAATGACAGTGAATCATGTCCTTCACCCATATAGCAATGTTGACAGATTGCATTTGGCAAAGATCATAAATGGACATGGAATTTTGCAATTACACCAGATATTTAAAGAAGAAGAAAGGCATTGGAAAAATATCTAAAGGACAGCAAAGACATTGCACTGAAGCTAGTATACTATGAAGGCTTACTGAATACTGGAGAGACCAAACCGGCTTACAAGAAAGACCAAATGAAGAATATGAAAGAAGACAAGGAGGCAGTGAAGAAGAAAGAGGCAGAGGGGCTAATTCTGGTTGTACAAGACCATTCTTTAACAACAACAAACACATACAAAGCCATAATCAAAAAGATAGGAAATGCTGCCTCTGCAAAGAAGGTGAAGTTATAGTGGACCATCTAGTTTTAGCTGTTGCAAGAAGAATGTACAAGACTGATTACAAACAACAGCATGATAAAGTAGCAACAATGCACATTGGAATATCTGTGAGAAATACCACTTCTCTGCAGGTAAGAACTAGTGAGATCACAAAAGAGAGAAAGTAATAAAAAAAATGTACAAGCTAAAGTGCTCTTGTACTTCAGGTTAAAACAGACAATCTGCCACATAACTACCAGGCTTAACCATTGTAAATAACAAGACAAAAAATCTAGATAATGGACCTTGCAGTACCTTGAAATACCAAAATAGAAGAGAAAGAACTGGAGAAAATAACAAAATACAAATACCTGCTGTTAGAAGCAGAATGAATATTGGAAAAGAAAGCAAAGACAATACAATAATACTAGGTAATCCTAAAACATCTGGAGCATCACTTGAACACCGCCAGTATTGAGAACATTGCCATCAGTCATCAGCGAAAAGTAGCTTTATAAACAGCTTACATTCTGCAATAATGACTTTAACACCATCAAACAACATCTGACTATCCCAGGTCCTTGGGAAAGGTTTAATAATGTGGATAAAAATGTCAAATCCAATCTAAACATCTGGCTGGCTGTGTGACCAGCTATGATGATGATGATGATGATGATGATGATGATGATACTGATACTACTACTGCTACTACTACTACTACTACTACTACTACTACTAATAATAATAATAATAATAATAGAAGCTGAAAAAATTTCGCATTTACTATATATGGATGATTTGAAACTCTATGGAAAGTCAGAAATAGAAATCCAATCATTGACAAACACAGTCCGAGTATTCAGCACCGATATTTCAATGCAGCTTGGCATGGAAAAATGTGCCACTGTATCCATAAAAAAGGGCAAAATCACTGCATGTGAGGGAATTGAAATGCCCAATGGCCAGCTAATTAAATGCAACGAAAATGAAGCCTACAAATACTTAGGCATTCTGCAGTTGGATAACATTAAGCATGGAGAAGTAAAAACTATTGTCAGGCGAGAGTACACCAACAGAGTTAGGAAAATTTTGAAATCTAAATTGAATGGTGGAAATACAATCAAGGCCATAAATACCTGGGCAATATCAGTTATAAGATACACAGCTGGTATAGTTAACTGAACACAAGCTGATTTGGACCTTTTGGACCGAAAAACCAGGAAACTAATGACAATGCACTACAGTTTACATCCACGTGGTGATACTGATAGACTATACCTGCCCCAAAAATCAGGTGGCAGAGGATTATTACAAGTGAAGCAAACAGTTGAAGAAGAAAAACATGCACTGGCTGATTATTTAAAAGAAAGTCAAGAACATCTATTAATCGAAGTAAAGAACAAAAATCTACTGAAGGCCCATCAGACAAAACAAGAATTCAGAAAAGATGTGATAAAATCAAGAATGGAGAGTTGGCAGAACAAAGCACTGCATGGCCAATTTCTGGAAAAAATAAAAGATAAAGTGGACAGTGAACAAACTTGGTTATGGTTAACAACAGGTACATTAAAGAAAGAAACAGAGTCACTAATCCTGGCTGCGCAAGAACAAGCTATCCGCATAAATGCCATTAAGGCCAAAATTGAAAAATCCTCTGATGATGCCAAATGCAGACTTTGCAAAGAAGCTGATGAAACCGTTAATCACATACTCAGCTGCTGTAAAAAAAATTGCGCAGACTGATTATAAATTGCGGCACAATTCAGTAGCACAAATGATCCATTGGAATTTGTGCAAAAATTATAATGTTAAAACAGCAACAAACTGGTGGGAACATCAGCCTGAAAAAGTCACTGAAAATCAGATGGTCAAGATCTTGTGGGATTTCCGTATACAAACGGGCAAAATACTGGCACATAATAGACCAGACATCACACTGGTTGAGAAAAATCATAGACATCGCAATACCAGGTGATAGCAGGGTCGCCGAGAAGGAACATGAAAAAATCGCAAAATACCAGGACTTAAAAATCGAAATTCAACGACTATGGCACAAACCAGCAGTGGCAATTCCAGTGGTAATTGGCACACTGGGTGCTATTCCAAAAGCACTGGAATTACATTTAAAACAGTTAAAAATTGACAAAATCACCATCAGTCAAATGCAAAAAGCCGCACTGCTTGGATCTGCACGCATATTACGAAAATATGTTACGACGTCCTAGGCCCCTGGGTGGGGCCCGACTAGTAACCAATGCCAAATCCGGCGAAACAACTGGCCGCTGTGATACAATTGTATAATAATAATAATAATAATAATAATATAATAATAATAATAATAATGATGATGATGATGATAATACACACAGAGTATGTAACCATTTGAAATTAGGACTCAATCTACAAAAGCCTAAGTCAATTCTCTGCTACATAGTTTTCTAAATAAGGTATATTATATAATAATTATAGTAAGGAAAAAAATTGCTTTATTTTAGGATACTCTCACAAGAGAAGAAGAATTGTTTGCTTATGCAGTTGGAAGAAGCAACTCGTTTAAGTTCTTATTTATGCTCACAATTGAAAAGGTTAGTATATTAGAGAAATAGATTGGCATATTAGAAGGAAATAATAAGAATCGATGAATATAATTAATTTCTCATTGTTTCTAAAAAAAATACTTTGATTTTCCCTGGAGGAATGGAGTGTAGAATTATCTGTTGTGTCATATTGTACTTGTTGTGTCATATTATCTCCCTAATCTTAACTTGTTGGCCCTCTTGAACTTCAGTGGAAATAAAATACTTTTGTTAGTTTAATATGTTCAGGTAGTCCTCGACTTATGACCAAAATTGATCCCAAAATGTATGTTATTAAGTGAGATATTTGTTAAATGAGTTTTGCCCCATTTTACAACTTTTCTTGCCACAGTTATTAAGTGAATCACTGCAGTTGATAAATTAGTAACCTGATTTTTAAGTGAATCTGGCTTCCCCATTGACTTTGCTTGTCCTAAGGTTGCAAACGGTGATCACATGATCCTGGGACTAGAAGAGGTCATAAATATGAACCAATTGCCAAGCATCTGAATTTTAATCCCATGATCATGGGTATGCTGCAAAGGTTGTAACTATGAAAAGCAACCATAAGTCACATTTTCATTACTGTTGTAACTTTGAATGGTTACTAAATGAACTGTTGTAAGTCGAGGACTACCTGTATATGTTGAAGGGGCAGATCATAAAAATGATCTCATGGTAGATTTTTACTTATGAAACCTCTGTAGGATCTAAGTATTATGATTGTTCAAGTATTCATACATCCCCCCCCCCAAATAGAACTAAATGATGCTTTTTGTTACATTGGTTCCTTTTTATCTCCCAATTTACTGCTCTAACCTGTTTAATAGCTTATTCCTTCCAGTTATTTTATATCTGCTTTTTGCTAGGTGTTCATTTATTATTTGATAATTATTTTTAATTTATCTAGGCTTCAAATTGTGAAAATTTACTTAGTGTACTAGCATAAGGAAATACCTTAACTCCCTTCCCTAAATTGTAGAAGCAGCTGTGGTCTTTAGATTCTGGGAAGAGTTTTCAAAACAAGCCTTGTGAGCTTTTCATGGATATAACTTCTTCAGAATTTCAGGGAAGTATGCTTGGCTATAATCCTTGCAGATCATAATTTCTTGATGGTTGCCTAGTTTTCTTTTTTTTTTTAAAAAATGTCTATTAATGTTTTTTAAACTTCATTCATTTATTCATTTCTGGGTTTTAATGTTTTTTCCAGGCAAGGGTTTATTGCCTCAGAGCCATACTTTCAGAAATATATTGGCTGCTAAAGTGTGATACTTTCCAGATCAAAAGGGCTCTATTCAAATTCTCTTACATCATTTACAAATTATTATATGTTCTGTCTTCTACATTGATCATAATGAACACTTTCTCCTTTGTCAATAATTACTTATTTGCTATGAAAGAAATAGTCCTCCTCCTTCTTAATATTTCTCCATTGAGTTGTTTAACTGTGTTACCTTCTTAACTGTATACAAATTTACCACCTGATATTTGGAATCATTCCACAAGAGCTATGGTGAGTGTTTGCTTAAGTAGAAATTTGATCCACATCTTGCACATT
>NC_045551.1:23251445-23451445 GCF_009769535.1 Thamnophis elegans | reverse complement strand
GTCCCAGAATATCTGATCCATTTTAATGGTTGGAATAGAAGGTGAGCAAATTTAAATTTAAAAAATTTAGGAGACAATTAGTAATTCAGATATGATCCATACTACTCTAGATGAAGCTTGGACTCTAATATGTCCCTATTGACTTTAAAAATGATTTGGAAGCTTCTGCTGGTACAAAGTGCTGCTAAATCACAAGTCCTTGGTAGTTAATCTGCATAGTAAGCTGCATAGTACCCTGATTGCCAGCATATTTCTGTCTTTAATTTTAAGTCATTTGAAATCTTGATTCAGCAGATTTTACACGCAAATCAAATTTCCATCTTAACATCCCCCTAGATGGCATTACATAATTGGAATAAAGCAATTCTGTTAATTTTATCTTAACTTTACAAAATCCCCAGATGATTTATGCCATTTGTATAGTAGCATCATTGTTTAAATAATAACAATCAAGGACTACCTGTATTAATGGAATAAATGTATTTTACCTACTCATACAGAGTGCCACTTAAGATTAGTTGGGAGTTTAGGAGATATATGCATGGTAACGTTCAAATTCATTTGCTGTTTATCTGATACATTCAATAAGATTGGCAGACATCTTCTATAATAAAATATTTTATTATTGATTTTATTTTTTTTTAAACTACTTAGTTGGGACAGATGGGCAGCTGAAGATCATGTACTTCGTGACACTGATGAAAACCGCAGATTACAGCGCAAATTGGCAAGAAAAGCTGTTGCTCGCATGTAAGGATCAAATATGGTTAACACATTTTTTTGAAATAGTTTAAGTCATTTTCAGAAGACTTAATTTCCGTACCAGCTGCAGTGTCTTTAATTCTGGATATTTGATGTAGCTATTCTATATGTGCAGATGATTTTTCCCATTTTTTAAAGCATGCAATATTTTGTACTGTAAAATATTTGGTGCCCTTATAAGTTCACATATGATATAATGCCAGGAAAATCAGTTCTGATTAGGAGTTTTATAAAATGAGGAGAATGCTTATTAGTAGCAGGTAGAAAAACAAGATAGGTTTTCCTTTTTCCTGTTCTTATGGAAAAAGGAATTACTTGCTGATTTAGCCTGCTGATTTATTGTTATTAATTCTTAAAATAGGTTTTATTTTGGCTTAGATAACATGATAGATTATTAGACAAAAGTAAACTAGGCTCTGATCAGTGGTAAGCTATGGAGAGGGAAAAAGAAGATACGTCACTAATCTGTATTGTGTATGAATTGACTCTTGCATATTGGAAAACTATATTTTTATGTTCAGAGAAAGACACAAATATGTCCCCTTTTCTCAGTGCTCATTTTTACTTTTACTGCTAACAGTCATGTTAGCTACATGGTAACCTATGTTCAATCTTTTTTAGGAGAAGAAAAGGAAAGAAAGGGCGTTGCAGATTGCCAGGTGTTGATTCTGTACTGAAGGTCCTTCCTACTGAAGAGAATGAAAAGACTAGTGAAAATTGTAAGTTGGCTTATAGAGAATGCTTGCGCTATCTAATTAAAATTGTATATAATAATTAAATATTATTATACTTAATAAATAGGAAAATGGTTATGTTCTCTTCCATGGGTACTTGCAACTTAAATGAAATGTTGATTAAGATAGTTGTAGTTTAAATTGTAACATATATTGTACAACATAAATTGTAAATATAAATAGATATAGACCTATGGATTGTTTTCTCTTTTTATTATCTATTTGGATAAATGAATTTAACTAATACATTAAAAATAACTAAGGAATATACTAAATGTACACTCTGGGATTCTTTTTAAGTCAGTTATTTTATATATTACTAAATCAAGTGTTCTTTAAAGAACTTTCATAAGGCTTCCGAGTTCAGGTTTTGAAAGTAAATATATTTCAGGAAAAGAGTCAAAGCACTAAAATATTCAGCAAATGTAGGCATTTGTCAACAATACCAGATGGATAACCTAGATTTATTATTTTTTATTCTTTATATATTTATATATCCTACTAATTAAATTTGTTTACAGAAACTAGGGGATACATGTAACAAAACAAACGATTATTAATTTAAAAGATAGCTCACAAATGGTCAGTAGAACAGCCAGGTCTTAAGATGTTTATATATTTATAAAAGTTATATGGTTGCCCATCTTGTACAATATAGCCTAAGTAGCTAATAATCATCAAACCACTTATGTAAAAAAACAGTAACCCCATCTTTCCTTTTACTCTCTGGAAAACTAGGAAGGATCCCTTCTGTAATGCTTTCCATTCCCCTTCTGTGGACTGAGCCCTGGTAGTGCAGTATTTAGAATGCAGTATTGCAGGCAAATCTGCCCACAGCCAAGATCCTGATCACTCAAGGGAGACTCAGCCTTTCATCCTTCCAAGGTCGATAAAATGAGGACCCAAATTGTTAGGGGCAATATGCTGACATTTGTAAACTGCTCAGAGAGTGCTATAAAGCACTATGGAGCGGTATCTAAATCTAAGTTCTATTGCTATTTTATATGCCAATTATCCAGTTTATGTCTCTTGCTCTTGTCTCGCAAGATCATTCCTACATATCATTATAAATTGACATCATTTGATACAGGGGTCCTGACTTGTGGATGGGCAAATATCCTGAGGGAGGAAGTGGGCCCACAGATAATATGACATTCCACTTTCCTGGTCATAGCCTAGATCAGGGGTATCAAACTGGCATCCCGCAGGCCAGATATGTCATGCGCAGGCCACACCTACTCCAGCTCCTCAAAGGGAAAAACTTCGCTAAACATCATGTGACAGCAACGTGATGCTGCGGGTTTGACATCTGTGGCCTAGAGAGTGATTCTTCCTCTTGATCTTCAAATCATTGCCTATGCCCTCTGCATTAACCTGAGTTAACAAAAAAACAAACAAACCGTGGCCAGTCTTCCATTTGTTGCTTTGATTGGAGCTGTAATTCAGAAGAATTCCAAATTACCTGCTTTTTAAGATGTGGATCACTATACCCATCAGGAGCTCAAATCAAAGCCAAAATAAACTTAGATTTCTTAACAATAGACAGAATTCTGTCTTGTAGAACTTGCTTTGAACTTTCCAGACACAGGTCAGTATTTTCATAATATTCTGGGAAGGCAATATATTCACATATTATGATATCTAGTCCCAAACTAACAGATTTCTTCTGTAGTAACTTCCTGTAGATGGTAAGTAGTGTGAAAGGAAATCAAAATTGGGTTATTTCATATTGAAACAACTACCTTTTTTATGTACCGTACTGAAGCTACCTGCTAAAGAAGGAGTGGGACCAATAGAAGACATTGCTTCCAATGCTTAAATGCTGTAGGCTTTCTAGTAGGATAGCATGATAGATAGTATCAAATGCCAATGAAACCAGGAGGAATGCAGTTCCCTCCCTCCATATATAGACCATTATTCACAAGAGTGTGCAATGCTGTTTCCCTTCCATGTCAAGTCTGAAACCATATTGAGAAGATTGGAGATTGACCAGGCTATTGCATGGTTGGATCAAGAGATGATCTGTTTAGAAATGATTATATAATCACTTTTTTTCAAGACCGATGGCATTATCCCTTTCTTAAATGTTTACCATCTCCCAAGTTTACCACATATTGTCCATCCACACAGTTTATTGATCCAGCTTGCAGGGAGCAGAATTCATGCTCTAGAAGAGCCCATCTGCTTCCTCTGTCTCTTCCACAAGCTCAAAAGAATCTCAAATGACCTTACAAGATGTAAGTAACTTGCCCTACCTATCTAACGCTTTAGTCATTAAAAATGCTTCAAGATCACAATAAAGTGGTGCCCAAACAGAGGTGGGTTCCTACCAGTTCACACCTATTCGGTAGAACCGGTTCGTCAAATCTACCGAACCGGTTAGAAGAGGTTCCACCAGTGGACCTGGAAAGCAGGCCACACCTACAGAAGAGGTTCCAAAATTTTTTGAAACCCACCACTGGTCCTTGGATATGATTATTCTACACTATCATGCTCATATTTATAAAACTCAGTGCCTCTGTGAAAGGTAAGGATGACTACTGCGTTTGTGGTGCAATCAGAACATTGCGTTTGTTGAAGTTGTTTTAACGCAAACCAAAGATGCCTTTTAAAAAACAAGTTTACATCATATTCTAATGCATGCCAGTGCTGTGTGTGAGGTAATTTAAGGTGGTTCTGACAAGTGTCATTGGCATCTTCATATCCGGTCACATGGGCGGCAAGCCACTCCCATCCGGTCACATGGGCAGCAAGCCACTCCCACAAAGGAGGCCACACCCACAGAGTAGGTTTGAACAATTTTTGAAACCCACCACTGTGCCCAACATAATACTCCCATGAAACCAAATCAGATTCCGTAACATTCTACATCTTGGAAAAGTTAATAGGCTGTCGTGGTTTTAAAATTTAACAATGTAACATTGTGACAAATCATTAAATGTGAAAAGTAATTCATTTCTTTTTTAAACAGCTATAAGTAGTTCTTCTGATGATGATAGTGATGAAGGAACAGAAGAGGAGCTAAAGAGTGAAGAAAGTGACATTGATGAAAAGATAGAAATGGTATGTTTATATACCGTAAATTTTGTCAAATCAATTTAAGTATAAAGAATAAGAATATTAATTTTAGAGTGGATAACTAAGATATGTAGATGCCGGTGGGGAAGAAAGGAAGCCGTTAAAAAGTACCTTTGTTTTATAAAACAAGTCTCAATAAATCATGTGATTTTATAAAACATTTTCACATTTTCAGGTTCAGGTTAACAAATATTACTAAAAATACAGGTTAATATAGAGCAATGGTTCTTAACCTTCCTAATGCCACGACCCTTTAGTACAGTTGTGGTGACCCCAACCATAAGATTATTTTATGTTTTCCATATTTTTTCAAAAATATGTGTTTTCCAATGGTCTTAGGTGACCCCTGTGAAAGGGTTGTCCGACCCCCAAAGGGGTCCCGACCCACAGGTTGAGAACCACTGATATAGAGACATTATAACATTTGGGTTAAAATATGATATTAAGTTGTTAAACTGGTCAGAACTACACGTTGTCCTTGACTTACAACCAATTGATTAGTGATTGTTCAGAGTTATGATAGACTCAAAGTTATGAACAGTCCTCAATGTTACTGGCTCGCGATGTTTTGTGGTCACGTGACAGCCAGCTGCAGAATCCTACAGTCATGGCAGAAATGCCTTTTGCATAAACTGAATTTGAACTTACGACCAATCATATGATTTGCTTAACTATGTGGTTTGCTTAACAACTACAGTGATTCAGTTAATGAGTGTCACAAAAACAGTCATTAAACCAAGTCCAGTCACTTAACTCAACTTAGGACCACAACAATTTACAACCAAAATTTGAGATAATTATGGTTGTAAGTCAAGAATTATCTATAACACATCTTAAATTTTAGTTTGAAATTATAAATATATGAACATTTTTGTCCATAAAGCAATGTTTATTATCTAATATCAGTTCAAATTTGCACTGTAGAATATATGTACTTATTACAACTTTTGATTTGGGGGCTGGATGCAGAACTTCCTCACCCTAATCTATGACTCTAGATCTAGACAATAATTCTTAAAAGAAATGATCAGGTTACTGGTATCCATTGCATAATTCATGAATTGAATTGAAGTATATTATCTGCTCTTTAAAAAGACAAGGAGATGCAGGGAGATAGGGAAATTGCATGATGATCAGCTAACTTTTCTAAACAAATTGTTAGAATGTTAATAAAAAAAGAACTAAAAAAATTAAACACATAGAAAAGAACAAGAAGTGCTGGAAGGGAAATTGGCTTTGATCTTGTAATGTGAATCCTGCTTCACCAACCTTCTGGAGGATTTTTAAAAAAATTATTAGTAAGAACCTAGAGGGGGATGACCATTGCATACAGTAACTTTCAACAACACTTTGATAAAGTTTCTTGTCAAAGGCATTTCAGTAAGTTTAGCAGTCATGGGGCATTTAGGAGAGTAGAGGACTTGTCCTTTAATGGATTGCTATTATCTGTAATAAACTAGGAACTTCTAGTAAGCAGATCAGTAAGGATGTTGATTCATAGCTGTAAAAAAGGCAAATTCCATGCTAAGGATAATTAGGAAAGAGACTGAAAAGAAAGTAGATTTTGTAAAACACCATTATAGATCAGAAATAGACTTTTATCTTGAATAAACCTATTTGGGATGTTTCTCTTTGCCTTGATCTGCAACATTATATATGCCTCATTATATAGTTTCAATATTCCTAATAATTTATTATATTTAATACAGCATAAGTAAATTTAAGTTTTTTTTAAATGTTGATTATATTGATACAGAAAGAAGAGCAAGAGACTCATGCTAAAAGAGAGATGGAAGAAAGAGCAATAAACATTGAAATTCCTGAAATCTTGAAAAAGAAACTTGAAGAGGATTGTTATTATATTAATAGACGAAAGAGGGTAGGAAACATTTTATGCAAATTAAGATAATTGGATATAGTAATATTACATACTTGTATAAAAAATTAACATTATTTGACAGTGCAATCACATGCACAATTTGTCAGTTACAAGTTTGAAGTTTGAAGTTTTATTTCATTTGTATGCCGCCCTTTTCCCTGTAAGGGACTCAGGGCGGCTCACAATTCAAACAAGGGAAGGGGGATATAGACCATACAAGACTGATTAAGTTCAGTAGGATTTGATACCAGATGACTGTATATAAATGTACAACCTATGCAAGCAAATATGGAAACTAGTGAAAAAGTGCTCTACAATACAATTTAATAGCAATTTGTTTTATTGACTTTGAAAGAAGTAGATTATTTCTCCATTTTGATTGCTTTTTCTATTCCACAGCTTCCCTGAGCGCATATTAGCCTTGAGGTGGCATAGAGGTAGCATCGGTACATTAAAATTCTGGATGTTGTCAAGGAAAAATAAATTTATTTTATTAAATATATTAAAGTAATTTCTTTTTTATCTGAATTAATTCTTAATTAATTAATAATTAATTAATTATTAATCATATAATCGACAAGAAAGAAACTTTATATCTTGCCTTAAATTAGGCTACTAAACTGAAAAAAATACAGTCCTAATACTTATATGAGAAAAGTGTAAACTCAGTTTCCTTAGTGAAAACACTAAGGCAGCTTGTTTCTTAATTCTAAATGTAACAACTCACCCTTTTATTTTATTCTTATTGCAGCTTTTCTGACTTTCTGATCTCTGAGTTTTAATGATAGAAACCTAAGACTGGCCCTTCTGGCCTGGCCAATGTCCATCTTAGTTTAGCATTTTGTTTATGGTTTCTACAGGCAACCAGTAACGGACTTACCAATTGCCTGTAGGCAGCTCACAAACAGGAAATGAAGACATATCCGTCTCCTGCTGTGGTTTCCCTGCAACTGATATTTGAAGCATTTCTTACCCTGGAAATAGAACTGAGAGTAATAACCATTGATATATTTGTTATCTATGAGTTTGTTAAATTTCCCTTTAAGGACTTAACAATGATTAAGGAACAAGAAATTGTGGGAATGCTAGAGTCAAGTCAGTTCCATGTTTATTTCAAAAAAGGCAATTCAAGGGCAATGATTGAGAGAAGTAGGAAAAACTGCTCTGGCGAGACTCAACCATAATTTCTTTTTCTCCATTCAATTGTGTCTAATTCTCAAAGACTGCATGGACAAGTATATGAAGCTTCAAAATTGCTATCATTGTTTATAGAATTCTGTATTTATTTCACCCTGGCTTTAAGTATAGCCTATTGACATCTTTGTTCTTGATTTCTTGGTCTTGCCAGATACACAAGGCTTGACAGGGAAGGAGAAAAATAAAACTAGTGGGATGTCATACTTGTTTATTCTTGTTTGTCCAGATTGTAGGCTAGTGAGCAAACCAGTTATAAGAGAGTGGAGAATAGGTTTGACCACAAGGTGTGTGAGGGGTATCCAACTTTTTTTAAAAATATCAATTTTGTCTGTATAAGACTGTGCTTGTTTGAAAGTATGAACAGATAATGTGTAAATTAATTAATTCGTTTTCTTTTAATTTAGCTTGTGAAACTGCCATGTCAGACAAATATAATAACCATCTTGGAATCATACGTAAAGCATTTTGCCATTAATGCAGCTTTTTCAGCCAATGAGAGATCCCGACACCATCAAATGACTTCACATACTAACTTGAATCTCCATTATATCCCACCAGAAAAAAAGTAAGCAAACACTATTTAATTTTATGTCTAAGTGTTAAAATGAAAAGCTTTACTTAATTTCAACTAATTAGGTATTAGCAAGCTTAATAAATTTATTTCCTATAGTTTTGCATTCACTTCACTTTGTATAAAGAAACAATAATGCTGTTCATATAGCTGTTGAAATAAGTCAAATAGCCATTTAATAAGGCTATTTAACTATATTCATATTTTAACTTTTTTCCAGCTATATCATTTGCCTAATTCTCAATTTTCTATAATACTGTAGTACAACTTTCTTTTCATCAACGTTTTATTGACATAACATGCATTTCTTATGTTCCATTCTTTAACATATCACTATCATTCTTACACATATTTCTAAAATACTCTTCGTTAGAGGTAGTCTTGGACTTATGACTCTAATGGACTCTGCTGATTACTGTTATAAGTCATGTCAGTCATAAAGTGAGTCATCCAACTGACTGACCCAATTTTACAACCTTCTTTGTAGTGGTCATTAAGCAAATCCATGATCATTAAGCAAATATGCAGTTATTAAGTGAACCCATTATTCCCTATGGGGTGTTTTTTGCCAAAACCAGGATGTAAAGGCCAATTTTTGACAAATATATCATAAATTGCATTCACATGACTACAAGATGCTGCAAACAGCTATAAATGCAGGTCAGTTGCTGAGCACTCAAAATGTGGTCAAATGACTTGCGGGGGGGGGGGATAGCTATCAGAACTGGGTCTAAGTACCTTATGGGGGCACTATATCACAACTTCAAAAGGTTGCTAAGAAACTGATTGGAAGCCAAGGAGTACATATATTCCTTCTTTTCAGTTCTAGCACAAATCATTCCATCACTTTTGAGTTCCATCCTAGGGAAGATTCTTTACTTAGCCTCTCATCGATTTCCAAAAATTTTAATTCTGTCAAAATCACTGCATTTTCTCTTTTCTTTTAATCTAAACTATTATTTATTCTTTAACTTTTATTACATTAGTATACTTTGTTTAAAATTATTGAATATTTTTAAAGTTATTTAATTAATCTGAAAAATCAGGCTTTAGAAGGGAAATATGAAAAAAAAATCAGGTCATATAGTACTCAGGTTAACTAACACATACTGTTGGGAGCAACTTTCAATTCTTTAATGTAGGAAAAAACACATTAAAAAAAGTTGTCACTCCATTGTAGCTGTGTGAGCATTATTTTTGGCTTGTTTTCAATTGAGTGATTCTGACTCCAAATATATACTTGAGCTAATAGTAATAGTAATTCCAAAAACAGTATGAGACATTATAATAGTTGCCTTAAGCAAGAAAGGCAGCATACAAGTTTGATAAATAATACTGATTGTTATGACTTTGTTCTTCAAAATAAATCAGATATTTACATAAACTTTGTTATATAAAGTAACTATTTCTTTTGTAATCTTATTTTTCTAGTGTTGAGTTATGTAAAGAAATGGTGGATGGCCTAAGAATAACCTTTGACTTCACTCTTCCTCTTATTCTACTGTATCCTTATGAGCAAGCACAGTTTAAGAAGGTGACATCCTCCAAATTTTTTCTACCAATAAAAGAGAGTGTAGCAAATTCCAACAGGTGGGTTTGGTTTTTTGCATTCCTTTCAAGAAATAGAATGGTTTTAATGGCATTTTTTAAAACCTGTAATCATAAAACTATAATTTTTACTGCCAGCTAGTAAGCTGAAAGAAGACATTTCAATAATGTTAAAGTTACATTGTTACTATTTAAAATGTTCTTTATTGGCCTTGCATACTGGCCCACAATAACTACTCAACATCGTGGTTCACCATATTTTTTTATTTGATCAGAAATCAAGAAGAGCTTTCTCCAAGCCCACCTCTTTTGAATCCATCAACTCCACAATCCACAGATAGTCAGTTTGCAACAGGAGAACCTGTAACACCTAAACGCAGAAAAACTGAACCTGAAATCTTGCAGTCTCTAAGGCGTTCTACACGTCACACGTCCAACTGTGATAGGCTGTCAGAAAGCAGCGCTTCTCCACAGCCAAAAAGGCGGAATATTGAGACACCTGCTTCAATGCCAAAATTGTTTTTGCATCTTGAAAAAAGTGAGTTCTTTGTTAAGATAACTGATTATGTAAAAAGGTAAAATGATGTAAAAGTGTTTTCAGTTTATTGGTTGTCTTTTAACAAGCTCAGTGAAGCTTTGAGAATGATAAATGTGAATGCTAATAATGAACATTTTTCAAAGGCATTGCATATGTACTTTAAGCTTTTATAATAAAGCCATACATTATCAATATCGCTATTTTAATAGACTTTGAAACAGGGTGATTTGATTTAAATCAAGTCAATTTAAATCATGATTTAAATCACTAATAAAAAGGCTTGATGTAAATCAACTCAATTTAAATCATAATTTTTAAAGAGCAACTGTCATCCCAAAGCTCCTCCTTTGACCCGCTGTTGACTCACTGTCAGTCCCATTCACTTTAATAGGATGGCTGGTCATGCGGCAGTGACACAACAAAGTGAGGGATGTATCAGGCAGCAGATGAGTGGATGCCCACTAAACAGGCACTGCCATGATCGATCTGAAATGACAGGTGCTCTTTAATATTATATTTATAAGTTGCTTAGAAGGTTTCACTTTCATTTGTACTGCTTGCCCTTCCTCCTCACACTTAGAGCCTGGTGGTATAGTTGCATTTCTCTTCAAACAATCATATAATTTGTAGCGTACATAGATTTGCAAAATAATGGGATAAAGGAATATTCCTGAATTTTGTTTTATGATTTATCTCATGGTTACTGTGAAATTGTGTGAATGCATCAATGCAGTGCATGTTATCTCAGCATGCAGGGCTTTGATTCATTGAATAAGTTTACCCAAAATGTAAATATTTCAGAATATACAGCCTCATGCTACATAACTAAGCTTCATTCCATGCTGAATTATTAACTAAACTATTAATGTATCTTAAATAGATTAGATTAGATTAGATTTATTTGGCTTGTATGCCGCCCTATTCCCGGAAGACTCAGGGCGGCTAACAATAAGAAGGGAAGGGGGTACAAAAATAAAAAACAACAATTTAAAATTCAACAACAGTCGTAACATCTGATGGGGCTGGATAATTCAACAGCCCCAGGCCTGCCGGAACAGCCAGGTCTTAGTTGCTTTGCGGAAGGCTGGAAGGGTAGTAAGGGTCCGGATCTCAGCGGTGAGATCGTTCCATAAGGCTGGAGCAGCCACAGAGAAGGCCCTCCCCCGGGGAGTTGTCAGCCAACATTGGTTGGCAGATGGAATTCGGAGGAGGTCTAGTCTGTGGGATCTAATAGGTCTTTGGGAGGTAACTGGCAGGAGGCGGTCTCTCAAGTAACCAGGTCCGATACCACGTAGGGCTTTAAAAATAATGACTAGCACCTTGAAACGTGTCCGGAGACCAATGGGCAGCCAGTGCAGCTCGCGGAGGATAGGTGTAACGTGGGTGTACCAAGGTGCACCCACAATCGCTCGCGCGGTTGCATTCTGGACTAGCTGAAGTCTTCGAACACTCTTCAAGGGCAGCCCCATGTAGAGTGCGTTACAGTAGTCCAGTCTTGAGGTGACGAGGGCCTCCTGGTCCAGATAGGGTCGCAATTGGTGCACCAGGCGAACCTGGGCAAAGCCCCCCCTGGTCACAGCCGACAGATGATGTTCTAGAGTCAGCTGCAGATCCAGGAGGACTCCCAAATTGCGAGCCCTCTCTGAGGGGCGTATAATTTCACCCCCCAGGCTGAGAGATGGAATAGCTGGACCATCTTTGGGAGGGAGCATCAATAGCCACTCGGTCTTGTCGGGATTGAGCGCAAGCTTGTTCGTTCCCATCCAGACCCTGACAGCCTCCAGGCACTGGCACATCACTTCTACCTCTTCACTGAGTTGGCACGGGGCGGACAGATACAATTGTGTATCGTCCGCATATTGATGATATTTAATCCCGTGCCGGCGTATGCTCACCCAGTGGCTTCATGTAGATGTTAAATAGGAGGGGGGACAGGACCGCACCCCGTAATTGAGGGTCCTAGGGGTCGATCTCTGCCCTCTGACCAACACCGACTGTGACCTGTCTGAGAGGTAGGAGGAGAACCACTGAAGAACGGTGCCTCCCACTCCCACCTCCCGCAACCGTCGCAGAAGGATACCATGGTCGATGGTATCGAAGGACACTGAGAGGTCAAGAAGCACAAGGATAGAGGAGTGACCCCTATCCCTGGCTCGCCAGAGATCATCAATCAGCGCGACCAAAGCAGTTTCCGTGCTGTAACCAGGCCTGAAACCGGACTGAAAGGAATCCAGATAATCGGTTTCATCCAAGGACCGTCGGAGTTGAAAGGCCACCACTTTCTCAACAACCTTCCCTACAAGGGGGGGGGGGTTTGGAGACTGGACGGTAGTTACTCAAAATGGCTGGATCCAGAGAAGGTTTCTTCAGGAGGGGTCTCACCACCGCATCCTGTAGGAGGTGCGGGAAGGACCCCCTCCCGGAGAGAGGTGTTAACTATCGTCTGGATCCAGCCACGTGTCACCTCCCTGCTGGTCGAAACCAGCCAGGAGGGACACGGGTCCAGTATACAGGTGAAGGCACTCACCACTCCCATGGCCTTGTCCACTTCCTCAGGAGCAACAAATTGAAACTCGCTCCATAAAATTCGCTCAAGACCTTCCCCCGGTACCTCGGCTGGTACCGTGCAATTGGAGTCCAGATCTGTCCAAATCCGAGTGACTTTATCCATTAGAAACTGAACAAATTCCTCAGCTCTACCTTGTAAAGGGTTGTCCGCATCCCTCCCTTTCAAGAGGGAGCAGGCTATTCTAAACAAGCGACTGGGCGCGATTCAGCGGATTCAATAAGAGTGGCAAAATGCGCACATTTCGCCGCCCATATTGCCACGCGATAGGTCCTGATAAAGGCTCTCATCAGTGCTCGGCCTGACTCAGAGTTACTGGCCCTCCAGCGGCGCTCTAGGCATCTCTTTTGGTGCTTCATCTCCCGGAGTTCCTCAGTAAACCAAGGAGCTCTCCTGGATCCACTACCTCGGAGAGGCCGTAAAGGCGCAATCCAGTTTAGAGCCCCCGCCGCCACTGTATTCGAAGCAGCGACTAAGGACTCTACCGGATTGTGAACGAGAGTGTCAGGTATTTCTCCAAGCGCTGTCTGAAATCCCATAGGGTCCATCAGGCATCTGGGGCGGAACCACCTAGTCGGTTCCTCCTCCCTACAGTGGGGGATTGGTCTCCAAAAGTCAAGCCTCAGTAGGAAGTGATCAGACCATGACAAGGGCAAGATCTTAATGCCCCTCAAATCTAGATCACGTCTCCACTGCTCCGAGAGGAATACGAGGTCAAGCATGTGACCCGCTGAGTGAGTCGGACCCCGGATTACTTGGGTCAAGTCCATTGCTGTCATGGAAGCCATGAACTCCTGCGCCCCATCAGAGCGTTCACCGAGCGAAGGCAGGTTGAAATCCCCCAGCACCATAAGCCTGGGGAACTCTACCGCCAGCTTGGCTACTGACTCGAGGAGCGAGGGGAGGGCTGTTGCAACGCTGTTGGGAGGAAGGTACGTTAACAACAAGCCCACTTGACCCTCAAGGTCCAACTTCACCAACAAGGACTCACACCCGACAAGCTCCGGAGCAGGGATCCTACAAGGAACTAATGACCCTCAGATGATGACAGCCACTCCTCCACCCCTTTCCTGGGGTTGCGGCTGATGGAGCACCTGAAACCCTTCTGGGCACATTTCAGTGAGGGGGACTCCTCCCTCCTGGCCCAGCCAGGTTTCAGTAATACATGCCAGGTCTGCCCCCTCGTCTAATATTAGGTCCCGGATGAGGGGAGCTTTGTGAACTACAGACCTGGCATTTAGCAACAACAGCCTGAGACCAGGGCCCTGACAACTCTCGCCATCTGGTCCTGGAGTGGAACTAATAGGGCCGAAAGGAGGGATCGCTGTGACGTAGCGAACCCTCCTTCCCCGGTAATGGCTAGCCCTGAAGTTCCGGCCGTACCTGCCCCTCCCCGTCATGACCATAATGCTCCGGCCCATCCCCGCACCCGTAGACCCCATTTCCCTTCCCGTAGCCTCCGCTCTCTCCGGCAGGCCATTTATATCAATCATTCTAGGACGGGAGGTAGGCGTGGGCCCCCTACCACTTCTGCAATAGCACTCAGTGGAGGAGGCACCAGGCTGTACTCCCAGTTCTATCATCCATACACATCCACTCACCAAACAGTCCCCACGTAGCAGTTAAAAATACAAAATACAATGATAATAATGTTAATAAAATGTGGGATCATTCACTCAATCACATACACATCACATATACTCCTCATACAAGTTAAAAAGTGTGCACCTGTGCCAAGTTCGTACAAAGTTTGTATAAAAAGAGTGAAGATTGTACTAATGTGAGAGAGGGAGTCTTTATGTTCTTAATCTTCTCCTCTGCTGAGTCCAGTAAACAGGGCAAGGTCCAAAAGTTTGAAGCGACTAGAGGATTAATGTCGGTTGGAAGGAGGTGGGGGACAGGCTCCCTGCCCACATCCTCTTCGTCCCCTGTTTTCTCTTTCTGCAAAGATTGTAGGTGCAGAGTAGTATGCGGAACTCTCGGCGAGGTCAGAGGTAGACTCAAATATCCCAACTCCCTCCAAAATGGTGGTCCTGGGGGCGACGGCAGGGGCGGGGGCGGTCGGAAGGTGAGAACAATCAGGCGTCTGAAAAAGGCATGCCTAAAGTAACAGCGGATGGCAGTGGCAACAGCAGCGGGAGCCGGGAGGCCGGCCATGACAACCAAGAAGCTGGGAAGTGAATTTGTCCTAGAGACGAAAGCGAGAGTGGGAGCGGCCGAGAGATGGAAACAGTTCGGGGGGGCAGTGTCGTCTGGGGAAGGCAAGCCAGAAGCAATTGCAGATGGTAATGGCAATGGTAGTAAAGTCGGACACAGAAGTCAGCCACGGTGATCACAAGCTGAGATTGCAGCAGCCGGGCCGTAGCAATGATGGCTAAAGTCAGAAAGGGCTGCAATGGAAAGGGGGGGAGCGCGCTAGGATCAGCAGCGGCGACGGCAAGAGGCCAGTCGCCCAGATCTCTAGCGCAGCAGTGTTAACCACTCACCAACCCTCCTGGGCGGCAGTATGGCTCAGCAGCGTCTCATTGGCAAAAGGAGGGCTGTCGCGTTCCAAATTCAAGCTCATTCGGCTAAGACGACTGCCTTGCTATTAATGCCCTTCAGGCAAAGCATCCCTCCGCAACCAAACGCCATTCGAAATTCAAACCAGGCTCGTTGCTAGTTGTAAATCACTGTCCGTGGGAGGGGGACGCTGCCCAAAGGCCGCTCAGCCCCGCTGACCAACCAAATGCCGTTCGAATTTCAAGCCGGGCTCATTGCTAGATGTAAATCACCGTCCATGAGGGGGGGGCGCCACCCAAAGGCCGCTCAACACCGCCAAAAACCGCCCACGGCCGGCAGGGCAGCGTTTCTCAAGCAGTCAAGCAAAAAAAAAAAACCGCCCACCCGGTTTCAACTGGGTTCGTTGCCAGATTGGGAAACCGCCATCCGTTGGGGTGGGGGGGAGGCCACCCGAAGGCCGCTCGATGCCGGCTGACAGTGCTGGAGACCGCCCACAGCTGCCGAGGTAGCATTTCTCAGAAATAATCACCCCTCCGAGATCGCTTTGATTTCTTTTTCGCGCCAGTTCCACTTTGAAGGGTGTCTAGCGTTCCGAAGAGGCTCAACTGAGAAAAAATCATTCTCTTCTAGCCAGAGCGAAAAGCTTGGGCAGCCATCTTCCTCGCGCAGGCGCACACCAGAATAAATAAAAAACTATCTTTAGATAGATTTTTATGCCAAAAGCATTTTATTAAAATAAATTTGATAAAAATGTTAAAAAATCTGATTTAAATTTTAAAATCTGATTTTTTTAAAAATAAATCATTTTTTTATCCACCTTGCTTTGAAAGGTTAACTTGTGCTTCAGAGTGGGTAATATTTAGTATGTTACATTCAGTCCATATTGGATTTGTCATGGGGATCTCTCCTGATATGATTTTTGTTGTAATAATAGCAGTTGCAGTTGATAAAAAGCATGCTTGTTGTATAATAACATGCATTTCAAGTGTCTTCACTTAAATATGATAATAGTTCTAGCACAAATAATGGAATTTGAGGAGGATGACTCAGAAATAAAAGCAGAGCAATATTTTCTATGTATTTTGAATGACTACATATTAGAAACTTTTCTTAAATTTTAGCATAAGCAGATTACTTTAAACATCAGTTCTGGTCTGATTTTTTTGTAGAAGCAGTTGAAACAACTTGCTTTATGCTAATAACTTTGCAGAATCCATTATCACTTTGTTTTTTAGCAAAATAATTTGTCTGATTTGTGCTACTAGCAATGGTTTGCCTTATACATGAAACCAGTTAGGTGAGTTGAGCTAGTCACTTTTCTCAGCCCTGGAAATGAAATGGCAAACCACTTCTGAAAATCTTGTCAAGAAAATTGCAGGGACTAGTCCAGGCAGTTGCCGGGAATCCAAAACGGATTCAAAAGCACACACTCAGAGCAAATAATTATTAGCTCCTTGATATTAGTGATATTATAATTCCTTGAGGAATTGTGACGTGGGGATTTAAAATATTATTAGAAATTATACTTTTATATATTTTGAATATTAGTCGAAGATACTAATGTGGTTAGCACATGCATTTATATAATTGAAATGTTATAAAAATAAGATTGCCTATGTCAGTGGAGGAGCCTGTTTGGGGCATCAGTTAAAGCACCAGGAGAAACCAGAAGACTGAGTTATAGTTCTACCTTGGGCACAAAGCCAGCTAAGTGATCTTGAGCCAGACATACTTTCTCAGCTAGGAAGAAGACATTGGCAAACCAGTTCTGAAAATCTTGCCAAGAAAACTGCAAGGAGGAATCCAAGCAGTTTCCAGGAGTCATAAACTGTTTTAAAGCATCCACTCACAAAAAGGTCAAAGGAACTTCTTAACAGCTGAATAAGAGTACTTGTCTTTATATATCCATGCATAAAATAATGCCCTACTCTTTTCTTGAAGAAACTCCTGTCCACAGTGGGTCGTCATCTCCTATTACGCTAACCCCTAGCAAAGAGGGTAGTGCAGTATTTGCTGGATTTGAAGGCAGAAGAAATAATGAATTGAATGAGGTAAGCTTTTTTGGTCCAAGACTTTGATTCAAGATATGAATCAAAATGTCTTTAAACTAGGAACCTACATACCTCCAGATATTATTGAAATGGAGCTTGTATCATTTTAACTTAATATGTACTAACCTCTTCCTTTCTAAGTATGTTGGATAACAAACAGTTTTGGAAATAGTTCTAGTTCTGATGCAGAAAGAAGAAAGTTGTACAAATTAGGAAGTTTTCTGTTTTATATATTTTAAACTACTAAGATAAAGATTTTGATAATATTTAGTAGAATCCTAATATGATTTTAAATTACATTTAGATGAAGACAAAGTTTATTCTAATTTTATTTTTAGGTGTTGTCATGGAAACTCATGCCAGAAAGCTATCCTCCAGGCGATCAGCCACCACCACCTTCTTACATTTATGGATCTCAACATTTGCTGCGCATGTTTGGTAACCTACATGAACTACAGTGGTTTTTGTTATAACTTTAATTTATACACTATATTTATTGGAGAATTTTAATTGGAAATTAATTCTGCATTCCTAGCAGGATTTAGTTCACTCAGGTATATATGTGCAATGGTACTTGTAAGTAATCTGATCTATTCAGAAATATAAATCTCTCCTAAGAAGATTTTTTTTTAAAAAAATCAGAACTATATTTCAATCTAACTCACTTTCCAATTTTTATAATAATTTATAGAAAGCATTGGTTATCTCAGGCCACTTATTAACTGTCAGCCTAAATTACTTTAAGATGTTATGGGGGGAGAGAGAGATAATTGGATGAAGATAACTGAATGCTTGAAACAAAGATGGAGTATAAAAAGGTTGAACTAACAAATAAGGGGAAGTGTTAGTGGTAAATTGCTTTCAATTGAAAGAAAAACTGTCAAATGGGAAAGGTTGACATTTTTTCCCTTTTTGTTTTTACAGTAAAGCTTCCAGAGATACTTGGGAAGATGAGCTTTTCTGAAAAAAATCTAAAAGCTTTAGTAAAGCATTTTGAGTTGTTCCTAAGGTAACCTATGTATAACAGCAAATTTAGAAGCCTAAATATTCAAGACTAGCTAGTAACTTGCAGAACAAACTTTTTAGTTATAGGAAAGTTATTTGTTAGATAGCTTATTCATCCTATATGAGAACAGTAGAAGATTCTAATCAGGAAGTTTTAGCTTCTGTAAAAATACTTTTCTTGTAATATTACAAGTAATCCTCATTTGGCATCTGTAATTAGGACTGGCACATGATTATTAAGTGAAGCAGTGCTAAGGGGAAACTCACCTGACTGAAACTGTGCTGCAATTTTACTCCAGTTGTCCTTTGCTTGTACAGCGTCATAAGGTATGATCCCAAAGAGTCAGGTGAGCCCAAATGTCAGAGAAAGTTTCCAGAACATGAGGAAGCTGAATAAAAGGAAAAAATCTTATAGCTCTTTTCCCCAATTCCCTACCTTTTGGAATGCTCACCTGGTAATAGGATAATTAGCAAGAAGAGAATTAATGTTTGCATTTATGTTCATTAGAGAGGAAAGGTTTACAAGAGAGTAAGCAGGCACACAATGGGGAATATGTATCTAGAGGAATATGCTAGTTCATAGCTGCTTAGGAGGGAGACAAAAACCTTCAGTGTAAATCGATTAAGGCTTGATAACTTTAGGCACCAGATATGAGCTGGCAGAGGAATCTAAGATCACAAAGCTGAATTTGTTAATTTGCGAATATGTCACTGCTCTCAGATAGAAACAACCAGATAAACTAATGCTATTTTATTATAAGGATAAATTAACAGAATCCTGCAAGATTCAAAGTACAAATCCTCCACCCCCACCCCATACACTCACTATTTATACCCTGGTCAATTAGAGTGGGTCCTTCCTAAATTTCTTTTCCTGACCATTAAGCTCCTCCTCTTGTCATTCTGTAGGCAGCATCTCGTGTCTTCCCTCAAGGTTATTTTCACATACCATTACAAATTAGCACTTTTTGTAGTGATATAGTGTGCTGCAGAGAAAAGTGGCTCATCAAGAGATAGCTTATTTAGGCAATCTTTCCACTCTGCAAGCAGAGAAAAGGGAGGAAAGGGCCAGGCCCAGGACAACACAAACAAGTAACTGATTGTAATGATGAACACATGATTGAGAGAGAGAGCCTGCAAAGATAAATATGGGCATTGGTCACAAAATTACCCTTTCATCACTCTTATAACTCTGAACAGTTGCCAATCTAGGTAGTCGGTAAACAAAGACTACTTTTATTGTGTACAAAAGATTGACAGAAAGTACGTGCCAGACATATGATTAAAGAGACATTTCAGTGTATATAGAGCTTGCATATACAGTAGATTAGAAAGATAATTGTTTTTCTTGTATTTCTTAAAAGAAGGTGTTCATGTGAAAAGAATATAGTTTTGTTCATACTGTAAGTTCAAATGCAATAATAACCTCCTGCAGGTTCATTACTGATGTATATTTAGGATCTATTTTTTCATATAGAATAATAAACCTGCCATTCAAAATTAATATATCTTAATTCTGCAGCACTGAATCAGTTCTTCTGATTAATGCCATATAATGCATAATGTCTGATTTTCTCAGTTTTCTAATAAAAATATTTAGGAATATTTGTAGAAAAAAAATATTGTTAGGTAATATAATTTGCAGTAATAGCCTGCGACCACTAGTCTGTACTAATATGCAGATAATATACTGAAGTTCCAGTCTGGATTACTATCGCAAACAAAACATTCTTTTAATGTATTGGATTAGGATTTTTATTTTAAAGTTCATGTGCTGAAAAAAACATTTAATCAAGAATACAATTATAATACTATCTAATTGTTTTAGTTTCAAATAAATTACATAAATTAGAAAAAAATATAAAAAATCTGTTCAAATAATGATCCTACTTTTTAACAAAAGCATTTCCAGAATTATTTCAGTGGATTACTTGCAATTGTTCAAAGTTCAAAAGTAAGTTCTGTTGGATATAATGGAAACCACACCCAATTAACAATTTATAAGATCTATGGCCTGGGGTTCTTTGTACATGGTTAATTTATAGCACTTTTCAGAAGCATTTTAAGAGTATTTTGGATAATTTAACATAACAATTAATCATACATATTTTATTTCTACAGGTTCCTAGCTGAGTATCATGATGACTTCTTTCCAGAGTCAGCTTATGTAGCAGCCTGCGAGGCCTATTATAGCACCAAAAATCCACGTGCTATCTACTGAAACTGTGGGTGCAGTCAGTTGTACAAACTGGGCCCGTTCGATGCCTCCTATTTTATTGCATTACTTCAAGATCAAGAAAAATTGGAAGATATAATTATAATATCACAAAGGCTTTCTACAATGTTCTTTTGACCTAAAGAAAAATTCATTTCAGAGCTATGCTGATGTTGCATTCTAGCACTTGCTAGATAAATGAAGCTCTGCGTTGACTGTTAATGCATAGAACTGCATACAAATAAAATAAGAAAAAGAAAGGGATGCATTAGAAACAGACTTCAAAAGAACTAATTCATCCTGTGTTCCACATTATTATAGCCTTGCTTCAGACTGACCTCTCATCATTTCTATTTAAAAAGTGAATGCAGTTGCATTGTGCAGGTTGTTCATATTTGGGATTTTTTGCCATGAAATCTATAAGAAACCACTTCTATGTTAGTATATTTATATCTCAAGTGATTTAAGTATGAGGAATGGACTTGAGGATACTGTCAAGGCAGCAGTGTTAATTCTCTATAGGTCCATTTCACAGTGACCAAATAGCTTTGATTGGAATTAATAAATCCCATATATTGTTTGAATTGCTTTAGGAGTTAGGGTTTTTTTGTATTTAAGAAGAGGATATACTTCATATTTTTTGGAAGAAAGAATGATGAAGTGATAGTTACTTGGCAAAATTTTAGATCTGGAAATACTTGAGTTTTATTTTAATTGTATAGTTCTTGCTTGTAAATCAACTAGAATTTATTTCTGAAAGTAAGAGAAGAATCAGAATATTTTGTTCATGTTAACAAAACCTAACTGATTTCTAAACTGGAAGAAGTTGATAAATATGGAAGAGTTATGCTATCATTCAGTTAGTCCAGCCTTATACAGCACATCTTGAGAAGTCCAATAATTTCACTAGGATTATTATGGTCAATTCATCTGATACATTGCAAATATAATGTGATTGCATGAGGCAAGCTAACTAGAAGGTGGGTCCCCAATTCCTGGTCAAGGCCCATTACCAGGCTGCAGTCTGTTCATAACTGGGCTGCAGGAGAGATGGGCAAGCATGTGCATGTGTGAAACTCCATTTGTGCGAACGACAGGCAAGTATGCATACAAAGCTCCATTAGCATGAGGGGAGAGCACTTGTGCTCATGCAAAGCTCCATTCGTGGGAATAGAGCTTCAAGCGCAAGCACAAGCACACTGGGCCAGCAAGCTGGAAAGGTTGGAGACTGCTGAAATAGAATACTTCATATTGTACTCTGCCAATTGGATAATTGAGCCTTATGAAGCAATACTAATAAGTAATGGCACCCTAACTGTCTTATTTTAGAAATTCAGAGCATAAGCGCAAGTAGTTAATAGTTAAGAATAGGAATAACAGTTGTGATCTCTGTGATGATATGGACTATAACTGTAACTCCAACAAGCAGAGCCAAATGTTGAAAAATCTCAGCACAGAAATTGTAGAAAAAACATTTTGTTGATACTAGTCTTCAACACTCAGGTTATGCTTTGTAATGCCTGTCATTCAGCTTCCAAATTCTTGCTGTTACATAGAGAACTTTTAAAAAAGCATGCTAATATAAATGGGTGCAATTATCTTCATACCCTTAAATAATTTTTGAATGGACACCTGTTAAAAATGTGTGACCAGCTCTAATTTGGGAGCTGTTATTTTGGTGCTAAATTCAGTATAAATGTGTTGGTTGATTGATTGCATGCATTACTTTTTTGACATAAGTCCTAAATCTTAAAACAAATTTAGACTTTGGGTTGCAGCCTTGTGAGTGAAGCATTTATTAAGTTTGGTGTAAAATATGTTTTAAAGATATTAAATATTAATGTTGTATGAATGTAGAATAATAAATAACATTTTTATCATTCTGTTTTCAGCATGTTTGAATACTAACTACTATATTTTATTGCATCCAAATCATGCATAGTATCAGGCACAAATAACCAGGAGCATTCACTGAGTTCAAAACACAGAAGAGTTTGTTGTTACCTATGCACATGGTAAAATCAAGAATCAAATTAACTAACAGTCTAAAGATAAATTGGTACCAGATAAGAGTCAAGAGTCATGGAAGGGGGGTGGGGGGGGAGGGCTGAACTTGGATCTTTTATGACAACACAGTGACTCCAAAGTGATTATTGTTTAACTCTGCCTTCCAGCTCAGCCCACTTTTCCCCTACATATAATAATATAAAACTGGCCTACAATAGGTAAATTGACCCAATCCCTTATGGCTGCTTTTGATGGGAAGGGGAAGCATTTGTATGTACAGGAACACAAAATACTTTATGTGAATTCAGCATTTGAAAATACTTCATTCCATCTTTCTTATTTAACGTCCAATATATTCATTTTTCTTAGCTGTGCTCTCACTTTCATATGTCTATAGTATGCAATGGTAAGTAAATTCTCCCACAAAGATATACCACATATTTATTGAGGTAAGATTTATTACAGTCAGAAATGGCTATTTTCTGATTAAGCTGTTAATGCTACATTAATTCATGTAGTCATTCAAGTGTTTAAACATCACAAAAATAAATATGAGTATACTAAAGCTTTATAATGATACTTCATTGTTAAGCCTTACTAGAGGAATGGTTCTACTTGACATATTGAGCCAATTATTTTTAGAAACTTCTAAAATGTAATGATAGGAGATACAAACGTGTAAAAATAAGGTAGATATGCTATTTTAGTGTATCTATTTGAAAGGAGTTTCCCAGATAACTATTTTGGCATAAAAGAGTTGCATTCTATTTCAAGACCAAAATGTTTAGAATAGGTATTTTATTCTACTGCAAGATAAGGATCACTAGTCTAGATAAATAAAGCCTCTGTTTTAGTGTACATGGCTATGGAAATTGGAAACACTTCTCATTATACTTGGTAAATGCTCAGCTGGCATGTAATTATGTTCTCATCTTTTTAGAAATAATCCACTTGCACTGGATGGAAAATCACAGGTAAGAATTATGACAATTATAGTAAAACGTATCTGACATCCTCACTAGCTATCTAGAATGTGTGCATCCATACATAGACATATCCTGCATGTTAATAACAATAAGATTTGGCCAAGAGAAATGCAGAAAATATACCTAAGGCTGGGGTTGTAATTAGGATACTGTAGGCTGTAGATCAGGGGTGTCAAACTCTTATTTCATTGAGGGCCGCATCAGGGTTGTGTTTGACCTCAGGGGTGGGGCAGGGTGGACATGGCCAGCTTGACGTAATTAGTGTTGGTGCTTGTTGTAGCCCAAGTGGTCTGCCAGTGAAAATGGGCTCCCGAGCTCTGTTTTCGGCTGCAACAGCCTCCTGCAACCATTTGCCAGTGAAAATGGAGCTCGAGAGGGCCACATGCGGCCCTCCCAAGCGCCGTTTTCATTGACAGAGGCACCCCAGGCCAGTCCTTCACTGTTTCTAGGGTGGCCCTGCGGGCCAGATCTAAGCACTTTGTCGAGCTGGATCCATGCCCTGGGCCTTGGGTTTGACAACCCTGCCATAGATTAACAAAATATTTCAATAAATATGAATAAGATCAGTCTATTCCATGTTAGCTTTTTTGGAACATTTATTTAGAAACTAAATAGAAAATATTCAGTTGAATATCAGTTTTACTGTATTTTAATTTGCAGAGAATTGTAATATAATTTAAGTTTTTTGAGAAAATACATGAGTTCAGAATTTAAGAGTTTCTATGAAAGAATTACACATATCTGATCCAAATTTGTTCCCTAGTCTACATAATAAGAATAGGAACTTTAAAATGTGGGTGCATTGATGTTTCAGAAAATTAGCAAAATCTGTGAGAATGCAGAATATCCTTCTTGCTTAATGCAAAAATCAGTGATCATGGATCATTATGAATCTGTAGGCAAGTTGCACTTTTACATTTTAAAATACACATTTCCTGTTAGTGTGTTCCAATTATAACTGCATGGTCTATATCAGGGGTGTCAAACTCAATTTCATTGAGGGCCGCATCAGGGCTCTGGTTGACCAGGGTGCTGGGTGGGTGTGGGAAACTAGGTGGGCATGGCCAGCTTGACACCACTCCCCAAACTGCTGGCATGTTTCCTCTTCACAATGAGTAGACCAGGATGTCCCCGCGGGCCTGACCAGACCACATCACAGGTGGATCAAGCCCGAGAGCCTTGAGTTTGACACTCCTGGTTTATATGCTTTTAAGAATCTTGAAAAATTGGAAATGATCCAGACAACTGGTATAATTTGTCATGAGCCAATTGATTGTTTCCTTCTCTAGTTCTTGTGGTGTTCAAAAATAAATGTATACAATTGTAAAATGTGTGAATTGTTATCTTGTTGCCTGTACAGAAAATAGATCTTAAGTGAATTGATGCTGTTTGGGAAAGGGGACACCTGGAAATAATTGAATCAAAGCAAATGTGAAGAAGCAGCTGTAATGTACTAAGTAGGCAAAATGTAATGTACTAAGTAGGCAAAATAGTGATTTAGGAGCTATGATCATTTGAGGAGGGGGGTATGTTTCAGGCTTCTTTGCCCAATGGCTAACAGAATCAAAGGAGAGCATCTTCTTCAGCACTTAAAACTGGTTCACTGCAATAGCTGCCAGACAAGATAAATATAACACAGAAAATAAGTCAATTTACTATACCATTTAAAGGAATTGGACTAGAAGCTGGAAGATAGAGTTCTAATTGTGCCTTAGGCATGTGGGCCAAATAGGTGATTGTGCACCAATCATTCTGTCTCAGCCCTAGGATAAAAGCAGTCACAAACTATTTTCAAAAAAAGTTCATGTAATTCCAAGTGTCAAGCAAAGCTTGAAAACAGAGGCAGAAAACAGCTTATAGAAAGCTCCTTGTATAATCTCCAAAGTCAAAATAAAAATTGACTATGACAAAACGATACATGGAATAGCAGTTTTACAATGCTTCCCTATGAAAGGGGCTTTTTTTTTTAAATTGAGAAGCATATAGATTTGCTATTGGTCGCCACAAATGAAAAATAATTCTGTGTAGCACAGTGAAAATGTTTAAAACGATCCCCCTCCCTCCATCCCTAAATGGGGAGTCTAATGCAGATACAATCTCTTCCAGGATGATCCTGTGTACAAATAATAGACTAGTAGAAGTGTTTAGTAACTTGCTCATGTGGTGCTGCAAAGTCCCAGATCTTTGAGAACTGGATGCAAAGTTTTATAGCCATTAGCGGTGTGAATCTTGGTAGGCTCTTCTCATAGAAAACTAGATACTTTAACCACAGCTATTATGACACTGAAGCAGGAGTTCATTTTTTATAATAATGAATTATCTCGGGCAGCAAAGAGGAGTAAATAATTGTTAGAAGAAAATTATTTTGTTTTATTCAAGACCTGTCACTTGGAAGAACCTACTCTGACTAGCTGATCGTTGTGCAAGCCTTTTTGGCAACTGCTGCATGACCTCTTCTAAAGACTCCAGTTTGTTAACTGGTACAACTCATGATACCTCTTCTAAAAAAAAGATGTTTATAATTCCTGTTGATTTATTTATCCACTCCTAACTTCACCCCCTTTGTCTAAAGTTTTTGGGAGATTAACTGAAGTAACAGTTGTCAATAAGAGCCAACCTCAGTTAATCACTTATTTTTGTGCCTTTTATGAGCCACAAAGTCCATGCTCAAAGAGAGTGTTTGTTTATTGGATTTATATGCCGCCCTTCTCCCAAGGACTCAGGGTGGCGTACAACATTAAAAAAAAAACACATATTACAAAAGTTTTAAAAAAATTAAATAGAGTATCCAAAAAACAAACCCAATTAAGATTAACATTAACATTTTAAAAAATTCGATTAAAATTAACAATAATCAATCATTTATTTTATTTTGTTCAGGCCAAGCTGGCTTGCTGGAAAAGCCAACTTTTTAGGGCGTGTCGGAAGGACCGGAGGTCGGGGATTATACAAAGCTCCGGGGGCAGCTCATTCCAGAAGGAAGGTGCTCCCACAGAGAAGGCTCTCCCCCTGGGGGTCGCTAACTGACACTGTCTGGCCGAGAGCACCCTGAAGAGGCCAACTCTGTGGGATCGCATTGGACGATGGGAGGCTACTGGTGGCAGTAGGTCTTGCAATTAATAACTTGAATCACACCCGGAAGACAACCGACAACCGGCCATCTAAAAGGGGCGCAACATGGGAGCACCTAGGTACCCCCATGATAACCCGCGCAGCCACATTCTGGACCAGTTGAAGCCTCTGGGTGCTCTTCAAGAGCAGTCCCATGTAGACAGTGTTACAGTAGTCCAGACGAGAAAGGACAGGGGCATGAGTGACTGTGCACAGAGCATCCTGATCCAGGAAAGGGCACAACTGACGTACCAGGCGAACCTGGTAAAAGGCCCCCCTGGTCATGGCCGTCAGGTGTTCTTCTAAACTGAGCCGCGTATCCAGGAGGACTCCCAGATTGCGGGCCCTCTCTGAGGGGGCTAAAATTTCTCCCCCTATCATCAAAGATGGAACAAGATGCACAAATGGGGATGATGGAAACCACAGCCACTCAGTCTTGGAGGGATTGAGCTTGAGCCTGTTCCTCCCCATCCAGATCCGTACAGCCTCCAGGCATCGGGACATCACATCAAGGGCATCATTTGGGTGGTTTGGGGTAGAGATGAAAAGTTGGGTATCATCATATTGATGATACCGTACCCCAAAACCATGGATGATCTTACCCAATGGTTTCATATATATGTTGAACAGGAGGGGTGAGAGAACCAAGCCCTGGGGCACCCCACAAGTGACGCGCCTCGGGGTCGATCCCTGCCCTCCAGTCAATACAAACTGCGACTGATCCGACAGGTAGGAGGAGAACCACCATAAAACGGTGCCCCGCACTCCCAACCCCCTGAGTCATCGCAGTAGGATACCATGGTCGATGGTATCAAAAGCCGCTGAGAGGTCTAATAGGACCAGGACAGAGGAGCAGCCCCTGTCCCGGGCCCGCCAGAGATCATCAACCAACGCGACCAATGCCGTCTCCATACTATATCCGGGCCTGAAACCCGACTGAAATGGATCCAGGTAGACAGCTTCATCCAGGTACTGGGGAAGCTGACGTTCTACCACACTCTCAACAACCTTCGCTACAAAGCGAAGGTTGGAGACCGGACGATAGTTGGCTAAAGAAGCTGGGTCCAGGGAAGGTTTCTTAAGGAGGGGCCTCACCACCGCCTCCTTCAAGGCAGTGGGAAAGAACCCCTCTCTCAATGAAGAAGCTGAAGAAGTGTCGGGAAGCCGAGACTAACTAAGAGGGACACGCGTCCAGCACACAAGTGGTAGCACTGAGTCTCCCCATAATCCTGTCCATGCCCTCGGGGGTCACAGGGTCAGACTCATCCCAGATAGTCTCCACAAGATTCATTCCCATCGACTCGCCCAAATCTACCCAGTCAAGCCTGTCCGGATCTGAGCAATTTTATCCTGCAGATACTGAACAAATTCTTCAGCCCTATCCTGCAAGGGGTCTTTCCCAGTTCCTTGGTTGAGTAAGGAGTGGGTCACCCTAAACAGGGCGGCTGGGCAGTTATCTGCGGACGCAATAAGAGCGGAAAAATGTTGCCATTTTGCCACTTTTATCACCACTAAGTAGGATTTAATATGAATTCTTACTAGTATTCGATCAGATTCGGACCGGCTGGCCCTCCAACCACTCTCTAGGCGTCTTTTCCGGCGTTTCATCTCCCGGAGCTCCTCGGTAAACCAGGGAGATACCCGGGAGCGACACTGGGTCAGAGGCCGCAAAGGCACAACACGTTTCAAGGCCCCAGTGGCCGCCCTATCCCAGGCTTCCACTAGGGCTTCGGTCGAGTTATGAGCAAGCTCCCCAAGCTCCATCAGGAATCTTTCAGGGTCCATCAGGCACCTGGGGCAGAACCATCTAGTCGGTTCTGCCTCCCTGCAATGAGGGGTAGCAGTATGGAAGTCAAGCCTGATGAGGAAATGATCCGACCATGACAAGGGTTGGATAGAAATATCCCCTAAATCTAGATCATTCATCCACTGCCCAGAGACAAAAATCAGGTCAAGCGTGTGTCCCCCATTATGGGTGGGGTCTTGAATTAACTGAGTTAGTTCCATAGCCGTCATGGAAGCCATGAACTCCCGAGCTGACTCGGATATCTTGCAAATGGAAGGCAGATTGAAATCCCCCAGGATCATAAGCTGGGGAAATAAACTGCCAATCCAGCTAACACATTCAGCAGCTCTGGCAGAGCCGATGAAATGTAGCAGGGAGACAGGTACGTAACAAAAAGGCCCATCTGAACTCCAAGGCTCCATTTCACAAAAAGGGACTCACACCCACCTATCTGAGGCACAGTGATCTCCTGAGGTCTGAGACTTTCCCTAATAACCACCGCCACCCCCCTCCCATGCCTGCCCTGGGCTCTCGGCTGGTGAAATGCCCAGAAGCCTGGTGGGCATAATTCACTAAGGGGAACACCCCCCTCATGGCCCAATCAGGTCTCCGTAATGCACGCCTGGTCCGCTCTACCCTCTTGTATGAGGTCGTAAATGAGGGGAGCCTTATGTACCACGGACCTGGCGTTAAGCGACACCAGCCGGGTCCTGTAATCCCAAGCACCCGGGGGTGTGAGAAGGGTTATGAGGGTCGGAATACACGATCGCTCTTAAACAGCGAACCCGCATCCCCCAAACATAATTTGGTCCTCGGCCCCCACCATATCTGCCTCTCCCACAAACAGTAGAGATGGTGAACCCCCTAATGGAATGGCTTACTGTCTCCCCCGAAATCCCAAACCTTCCCAGCACTCCCGACCCGTGCCCATTAGTTAGCTCTGGCCTGCACCCTGGCAGACTCCCCCCCCCAAGCCTGTCTGAGCCATCTGAATCAACCCACCACTTCCACCCTTAAAATTTGATTTAAAAACCCCTGTAAAAACACCCTAAGAAGTCTCTTCTTCGCATGCCACCTCTCGGGATCCCAAGATCCGTCATTAAGGAAGCATCTTGATAGGCAAGAAGGCCATCCCCGGGAATGGGGGAGTTCCCGAAGGGAATAAAGTTCTGTTGCAGTATAACATAGAGGAGAGTATGGCATCAACCAAACGGGGTGACATCATGGGTAGATGGAACGAGGAGATGACATGTCTATGGAGGGGGGCAGCCGACAGTGTTCAAGGGAGTAGCGGGAAGCTTATGTCTATCATAACAATGGTCGGTGTTAAGGACAATAAGTAAGAGTAATGACCCGATGTCAAAATTGCAGCAGATGATGAATTGTGAGGTGGTGAAGCGGCCCATAATGACGGCGATGAGGACAGTGGTGGCAGCAGCCACTGCTCCAACTTCAACAACTCCAGCAGCTAAGCTCCGTCCACGTCAGCTGCACTCATATCCATCGCCAGGGCCGCACTCCGTTGACCCAGACTATATTGTCACAAGAGTAGGGGTCAAATGGCCAAATGACACAGTACGGTGGCCCAGGCAACGGCGGTGATAGCAGAGGGGGCCACAACAAAGAACCCCCCCAATTCAACTGCGCCCATGCCAACTACCGAAGCCATCTTCTGCTGGCATCAATATCCATGCCAGCTGCCTCAGCCACTCCCTGCTGATCCAATTTATCATGTCCATAGGCAAGGACGACAGGAGGAGCAATCAGGATAACACCATGGTGTTGGGAGTGGCAGCTGCAGAGATCCCAAGCCGGGCGTCCCACTGCCGCCGACCACACCCACACCAGCAGCTGCCAACACTCTTCATTCTCCTTTCACCGCCAACCGCCCTATTTCACTCATGACGTTCCAGCTACGAGGCAGGAAATCGCAGCTCAAGGGTATCCCCGAGGTCCGCAGAAGTTCTCATAACTGGACCTGGAAACAACGATGGGATAGTGTACCCCCTGCAAGCCCCGAGAAGGACAATCATCTCCCTGAAGCTCTCCTCAAACGCGACAGGACACCATCTTGGGCATGCACACTTCAGAATCATAAGAGACAAAGAGCGATTTGTGATAAAGTGATATTTTCTTAATATACTGTATATTTAAAGGTTACTTCACAGATTTAAGCAATTGACATATGACTTTCTCCTGTAAATCAGGAACTTGGGTTATTTAGCCATGATAGACTCATTGGCATAATTCCAGCATGAACAATAACCATAATTGCTTAAAAGCATAAAGGCATAAACATTAACAAAAATATGAGGGCTGTAAAACTTGGGCTAAGCTATGTGTAAGGGCTGTGTAAGAATGGAAACCATTAGTCAAAGCAACAACTGAATCCCCTTAGGCAAGTAGAATTAAAGCAGTAGAGACCCCTCCCATTTGTTAGAATGCAGATTCTAGCCAATACACAAGTGTGAAGATGTTTCCTTTATCAACTGTCCTGAGAGCCGAATAAACATACATTCCCATGGCTATCTTCCATTACACACTAAAGTGCATTGTCCCAGATGGCCATCATAAACGTTTCCCCAAAGGTGATGTGATCTCAGGCATTTCGGCACCAGGAAACCAGTTGTAAAATATCAGTTGCCACAGGCACTGCTAATAAAGGCCCCCCTCCTCCCAATTGAATGACAGTATCACTTTTTTCTTTAAATCTGGTTTGTTATCTAAATTAGCGGTCTGCAGAAAAATTATTTGCATTTTTATATTTCACTAAATACTATTTATCTTTTTTAAAAATTCATATTAGTGGTCCATGAGATTTAAAATTATGAATTTAGTGGTCCCTGAGGTCTGAAAGGATGGCAACCACTGATCTAAATAACCTATCACTGATATATTGCAGTGTCTATATAGATACCAGTAACACATTAAACCAAACCACATAGATTAATGTGATAAGTCCCCCCCCCAAAAAAAACTCTGAAGCCCATCACCCCAAATATACTGGTTATTGATGAAATTTATTTTTTCCACCTATTGTGAAATTAACATGATACAATCTAGAAAATTTTGGCAATTTTAGGCTTTTCCATTCTGTATTCTCATCAGCCATGCTGTTTGAAAGCCTGGGTAATGGCAACTACAAATAGATGTTTATAGTTTAATGTAAAGTTCATTTACTGGTGTTCTAGAAGAACCTGGTACTTGTGATGGCAGATGCCCCTTTTAAATTTATAACTACTATCTTAAAGTATATACTGTTTCTAATAATAGAGAAATGCTCTATGACTGTCTGATGGAATAATCAGTTACATTGCCGGCCATCAGCTATTAATGGATGTCAAGATTACCAGAATAATAAATAATTCATCCATGAGTCATTTTTATAGCATCTTCATTTTTCATATTTTGCTTCTTTGTGGTGATTATAGCGTATCCAGCACCAGCTTTTAATAGAGGACTAAAATGTCCTTGGTAAACAATAAGATTTCTTATACATTTATATATAGGATTATTTAAATAAAGTAGAAATGTAAGATATAGCTTATTGCAGGGGTGTGTGTGTGATAAAGACTATGACAGTATTTTATCTTTTAATATAATTTCAAATGGTCAACAACTGGCTTCTTTAAGTGCTTTTTCTCCTCCACCAATCATGCTGACTAGGGCTATCCTGAACTGGAAAGGTCATGGAAGAGAATGCAGATGTCCATGCCCACTTTGCCTGCTTGGTTCATCTGAAAGTCACACAGAAGCACCATTACCGTGACCTTCCAACTCCTTTCCATAGGCAGTGAATTCCGGGACAAAGGAGTTTTTTGTACATTAGGCTCTGCAGTGACAGTTTCTTGTAATAGCAATGGAGTAGGCACTTAATTACTAGCTCCATGTAACTCTTCTCTGCCCAGACTATTAACTTTGGTGAGATGTTGAGCCAATCTCCAAGTAGAGTGAGAGGATGAGGAGTGATTCTGTATCTATTGCCCTTGACAGATTGTCTGGCCTATCTTTGTGTTCCAAGGTGAACGATTTCTGACAGGGAAAGTGATACAAAGAATGTAGAACTAGCTTTGGGAATAGGGATAAAGGAGCTCTGAGAAAGATGAAAGAAACTCAAAATAATTCTGCCTTAATTTTGTTTAACGGAATACGCATAAGATGGAACTAACAGAAAGTTGGTTAAGTCTTCAAGATTTGTATACTACAATGAAGAATATTCTGGAATTCACTTTTTTATTAAGCTGGGCTTTATTAATCTGAAAAGATGACAACTGCCAAAAGAAATACATAAATAGTTCTATTATCTTTTAAAATTATAATTATTTCATAAAAATTCCACTTATACCTTAGTATGCTCTTGTTTCAGTTATATTTTCCATTGGCCATCATCCTTTGTTTTATTTTATTGCCATGGTACTTGCTTCTAGTGGGAACTAATAAATGATGCTTGCATCCACAAGTGTACATTCTGCCAGCCGTCTTTATCTTCATTACAAAATGTAGCTTGATTGACATCCAAAGAGTTCGGTACTATGCAGGAGATTTCCAGTTCTTTGTTCTGATAAGTGAAAAACATATTTTGTCCCATATTTAGACATCTAGTCAATATGCCATTTTAGATTACTCCTGTTCTGTGTCTGGCTTTAAAAATGTTGATAAACCTGCCTTTATGCCAGCCCAAGGTGTCTTGCTTATAAGATGGATGACAAGATGTTGACTTATTCTGTTTCATGTACAGAAATTCTGTCAATTCAATTAAAGTTTGGTCCAGAATATTAAGATATATTCTATTGCTGACCATTCCATTGCTGGCCATTCATCAACAATGTTGAGAATATATAAAAGGACGTAAAAACAATTATAGTCAAATGAAGGTTGAGGTATGATGATAGTAATATATATAAATATACTTGATTTAAAATATATGATTTGATATGAATTGTAGATGATGACTGTGGAAAGGATGCATGGAAGTTTTTGTAACCAATCGACACACTTTCTACAATTTGTAATGGAAGATGGTTTTTTTGGGGGGGGGGTGTCTTTTGTCTGTTTCTGTTTATTCAAAAATAAAAAAAAATCTTTAAAAAAACCAATGTTGAGAAGTTATAATTGATTTCAACCTTCCCAAATTCTTCTGGAAGTCTTCCAGAAGCAATACTGGATGGACAGCAGATTCTCAGGTGGCTTTTGACCAAGATAAGCTATTGTTTTATTAGCTGTATTGTAGCATGAAACAGGTCTGTTATTTTGTATATTCACTTGTTGATGCTATAACAATGTATATGCAAACTTGTTCTGCAGACAGCGTGATGGCTTGAAGATCAGTCCTTATATTTAAGACCTAAGGGTAAGTTTTGATGCTTTTCTGATGAGAAAGACATGATTGATATAAATCCTTTGAAATAGGCAAGGTCAAAAAATACTCTAAATGGTTACCCTGTCTTATTCTTTTATATATTGCTAGCATATGTGACCATTTGCAAAAATAAAGTAATTATTTAAAAAAGGGAAGGTGATTTATATAAGAAGGCATAGGAAAAATAAAATGCGATACTGAAAATGCAGTACTATTGCCTGGAGCAATAGTAGCATAAAACTTAAAGTAAATATACCTGAGAGTGACTTACAATTGGCCTGTTGCACATCTATAAGAGCATCAAAGTACTGTTCACAGTCTCTGTGGATTTCTGATTGTAAATCCTATTTTGGATGAACTATGCTTCGGATGATTAGAATAAGTAACTGGCAGACTATCCAAACAGGGTTGCTAGTTTCCTTGAAGATAAGTTTGATTATGTTCATTTTGGTTTAGATTCTAATTGGGGCAGACATAAGTAGGCAGAACTTATGATAATATCTGGGTTTCTTTTGAGCTTGTGGAAGCTGAGGAAATGAGCGTAGTTCTTCCAAGCCCCTTCTGACTCCTCTGGTTGACTGGACAAACTTCCAGGCCCTTCTAGATTTTTAAGTGGTGTTCAGAACCATTGTCTATGGCAGGGGTGTCAAACTCAATTTCATTGAGGGCTGCATCAGCATTGTGATTGCCCTCAAAGGACCAGTTGCATATAAAACTCATCATGGTCAGGTGGGCTTGGCTGGGTAGGCTTGGCTGGGTGGTCACAGCTCGTTCACTGCGATTAGATCGGCGTGGCTGGCTCAATGTGCTCACTGGACATGGCTGACTTGGAATGTCTGGATCGGGATGGAACAAGTCACATCCACTAACTCAATGAGGATAATTTAAGTGTCACACAAGTTCCTTTCCTCCCTGAACTGTTGGCAGACAATGCACACACACACCGCATTCTATGTTTGGAGACTTTTATCCACAGAGGAAGGAGAGGGCCTTTTCCCCATGCCCAGACATGATTGGCAGTTTGCAAGCTCAGATGTAGATAAAAGTCTCCGAGCTTGGAATGGTGTGTGTATGTGTATGCATGCATGTGTGTGCACAGCACACCAAAGGAGCTGTTCTTCTCTTAATCCCAGGCACCATTGGCATTTCCCTGTCCATTGTCCCCTCCCAGCAAACCAGGAGGCAGAGGATGATGCCACTGTGTGTAGAAACGTGGAGGGGAGGGGATGGCGAAAAGGCAGCAGAGCTGCTGGTGGCTAAGTGCTAAGGCAGGGCTTCCCTCAGACCCTCCCTCCCTCCCTCCCTGTATGATGACCTGGGGATGGACACAGAAACAACACAGCCAGAACAAAACTTAACTCCCCTTTATTGTTCTAAGTTTCTGCCAAAAGTCCCACCATTCACTGGAAGTCCAGGAGCAAAGTTCTAAACACGCATCTCCAATAGTTCCTGGCTGCTGTTAGTCCAGAGGAACAGCACAATTCTGAGAGTTTGGTTTCAGAGAGTCCTTGTCACAGGAAGAATTTCCTGGGACTTATACCTGAAGTATAATGGTGTCACTGCGACCTTGCACGTAGCCAGGCCAGCATGGCAAACAAGGCAACAAGACAAAACACAGCAAATTATCCAGACGTCAGTAACAGCACATGAGGCTAGAAAAGGCAACATTTGTTCCCGACAAATGCCCCTCCCAACAGCATCTCTTTAAAGAAGAGATTGTGAAGAGGAGTGGGCTCCTTCCTCCTGAGTTGTTGGGTTGCACTGTGTTGATCTCACTTCCTCTCCATTCTTCGTGTTTGGGGATTGGGAGGTAATTGCTCATTGCTGGAGCTCTGTTGTTCCTCTGCTCCACTGCCTCCCCTGTCCTCCCCCCTTGCCTGGTCCTCCTGCACCTCCTCCCTTTCTGGTTACCCTTCACAGGCCTGAGGGATCCGGAACTGCCTTGTCCTGCTCCTCTGGTCATTCCTCCATTGGCCTTAGCTCTGATTCATCCTCAGACTCAGGCTCCGACAGGGCCATGACACCATGCCTCCCTCCTTCTCATTCCCATCTCCTTTCTTCCTTTTTTCCTTCCTTCCTCCTTCCCTCCATGGCCAGGAAGGGATGAGGAGTGGGGGAGAGAATGGCAGTGCTGGCAGTGGCTGTGTCTTTCCCACACGGGGGCAGAAGGTGGAGGAGAGGCCATCCCGGTGAAAGGGAAGCACTTTCAGGCTGCAGGCCAGCAGGCAAGGCTGTGCAGGCAAGTGGGCCATGGAGGCAGTGGAGACGCTGGTGGTAGGCGCAGTTTTGCTGCTGGGGCTCTACTACGCACTGATCTGCAACAACTTTGTGGCAGCCACCTGGGCCAGAATGCGGTCAGCATGCGAATGCTTCCCTTTCATTGGGGACACCAGTCCCTGCATGCTCACCGTCTCCTGTGCGCACACCCAGAGGGAGCACCCGGATGGGCTGGGCTGGCCCATTGCTGTCTCCAGGGCAGTCCTGCCATCTAGATTTAACCACATCGCAGTTCAGATCTGACCTGCGGGCCTTGAGTTTGACATGTTTAGTCTATGCTGTTATGATGGGCTGTCACTGTTTCACAGTGGCTCAGTATCAGCAAAGCAACTACAAAGATCTTGAAGCAATATCAAGAAACTAGAAAAGGTTGCATGGGTAAAACAAGTTCACAGTGCCAATGTGGAGTGAATTTGTTTATTTATGAAATATATATAGCCATCCAATTCTCTTGAAGGAGCTGGTTGGCAATCTGGTAAGGTTGGATTAATTGTTCTACTAAAGCAGCAGAGAGAAATTGTGACCTTTGCCCAGCTGTAGATGGTATATTAGTTACAGGTCTACCTGGACTAAGGAGCCTTGGCAACAATGACTCATTCCGTAATTACCTCATGACTGAACTACTATAATTGGCTCTATATGTGGAGCTACTTTTGAAGATAGAAACTACAGCTAGTGCAAAATACAATAGCCAGACTATTAATTATAGAACTCATTTCTTAGTATTAATCTGTTTTAAATTTGCTACATTGGGTACCAGTATGTTCTTGGGCTCAATCTAATGTACTTGGTATCACCTATAATATTGTATATGTTATGACATTGAGATATTAAATCACCCTTACCAAGTATGATACTGCCTATCTGGTCCAAATCCTCCCAGTTGTATTTTGTCCCTCATGCTTACAGCTGTCAAATATTTAATGAAAGGAGGTCATGTCCTCTTCATGTCTGGCAAGTATAGCCTTAAAATCAAATATTGGCCAATTTTATGAGTATCTTCAAGCTATATTTTCTTGCACTACATTTTCCCCCTTTTTAAAAGGTACACTGAGTACACATCAAGTTAGAAAGCTGGAGTATAAATCTAATGCCTATATTGTGACATCAACATTTTCTTAAGGTACAATATGATATTTTTCTCTAATGGATAAGACAGAAAACTCTGAACTGTGTAAAATATATAGCAATAATAGGGTTTCTTTTATAAGCAAAGGGGAGAATAGATAAAAATTACATTTTACTGAGGATAAAACCTATCCCCCAGTTTTGCCATCATCTCCTGTAATTTGCTCATTTGGGTTCTACCAGGACCAAAACCACAATTCCTAAATTTTAAGCATAACAATCTGAAAATTCTTTAACTTTAATTTTTTTCTCATTTAAAACAAAACACTAGTATTCAATGCCTAAAAATGGAATTTACAACCAGTGGGAGGGATCTGGCTTTTTATTATGCTGGGACAGCAACCCTGAACAAAATTGTGTACAGTACAGTACATGCAGTCCCCTCTCATATTTTCTACAGCGAAAATAATGAATAACATGCTATAGAGGAAATCTTTGATAGAGAAAATATCCTTCTGCCTGGTCGATAGGTGGAAGTCCCTCCACCCTGTCAATCACCTCTTTGCATCTCCCAGGATGTTCCATCAATCATAATTGCATTTCCTGCCAATCAGTTTTCTGTAACTTTTGTGGATCGGTTTCACTGAAATGAAGTTGCATTCCCTGAAGATTAAGCAGGATTGCTTAAATGGGAAGGGAAGGAAGCTTTTCTCCAGTGACTCTGCTCAGATTGCTCCTTCCTTGTAGTTATTGGTTATCTGAGGTGGTGCCATTGAGGAAAGAAATATCACTTTCCTTTCCAGAGACCTTTCAAAGGGTTGCTTCTTTGCTTATGAAGTCTTCCTCAGTGATGCTGGTGTGATGAGTCTGCGTAGTGATAATGGGCGGATAAAGCCTGTAAGAAGGATAAAGCAACTTGACTACCATTTGTGGACAGAAAAATTCCCAGACCTGGTCTTATGAAATGAGTGTATCAGAGGAAATCTCTGAGATGGTTTTAAAAAGCGGTAATGACAAAACACTGAAACAGCTTATTGTGGAATAAACATGCATGTTTTAACAAACAAACATCTTATTTGGAAAGAACTGGTCCATATCATGTAAAAAAAAATGTTGCCATTGCAAATCACTGTTGAATTTAAAGCTGTAAAACTGTAAAGAACTATTTCATACATAAAGTAGAGGAGAATTTACTGAAAATTGAATTAAGCTGAAAGGTTCAGTTAAAGGGCAGTGTAGAATAAGAAATGCTAAGTACAGAAGCTTAATTTGCTTTTTCTTTTGATCTCTTTAGCCTTGTGGGTAGTGGTTTTGTTATATAATTCTGATGACTACAATGGTTTAATTATTCATATTAAATTAGGTTATGTTGTCTGATATTTAAGTAAGAACTGAGCTATTTTAAGTGCTTAATCTATTTCAGTACGAAAAACTTTACTGCAAAAATACATTTTTATTACAGATTTATAGTCAATCCAAAAGGAGGCATGGATATTCATTGCATTTAATCCTTTCAACAATTCTGACTACTAGGTTAAAACTTAGCTAAAATATTGTGTCTCAAAGAACTATATGAATTCAATAAAATTATTATTTATAATTCAGTGTGTACTGTGAATTCAGAAAGTCAGAATAATGCAGTAACCATGACATTTGTTAAATATGATCTAAGGCTAGAAACCAGGAGACTGTGAGTTTCAGTTCTTCTTTAGGTATGAAAGTCAGCTGGGTGAGTTTAGGCCAGTCGCTCTTGCTCAGCCCAACCCACCTCACAGGGTTGTTGTTATGGGGAAAACAGGGGGAGGAGGGCATACTAGGTATTTTCACAGCCTAAAGGCACTTGGCTTGTCAGCTGGAAAGCTGACAGCCCAGGTTTGAGACCCAAGTACTGCATGATGGGTGAATTTTTGTAACTTGTCCCAGCTCCTGCCAATCTAGCAGTTTGAAAGCATGCAAATGTAAGTAGATAAATGGGTACCACTTCAGTGGGAAGGTAACAGTGTTCCCTGCACCTCTATGTATAGCCATGCTGGCCACATTACCATGGAAAATTTCTTCGGACAATGCTGGCTCCCTTGGCTAAGAAATAGAGATGAGCATCACCCTCTAGAATCAGACACGACCAGACAGAGAAACCTTTACCTTTATCTTTTAAAGACGAAATAAAAAAATAAAAATAAAGCTTATATGATCACTGCATGTGGAAGGCAGGATAGACCAACACTTAATTCATGTATTATACTAAGAAGATCATATTGCTTAATCTAGATCCATGTTTTTCAAATTTAGCAAGTTTAAGATGGGTGAACTTCAAGTCTCAATGCTGCTGGCTGGGAAATTCTGAGAGTTGAAGTCTCAGAAAAGTTACCAAGTTTGAGAAACACTGATCTATCTTATCTCTGAATTGATCTATTACAAGGATCATTCAGTATAACGATTTGCTCAAAGAGTTGCTTTATCATTGCAAGGATTGGTAATGAAGGTTTCAGACAAAACAAATTTACTCAGAATTGGAAGCCATTTATTGGAGAAGTCTATCATAAGGTTGTTTTTGTTGAACCGCAGTATCTGTACCTGGAATGTAATGGATGTTTAAGTAAATGAAATGTGGTGGGGCTGAGCTCTTTTTATTCTTGTTCTGATATATATTTTAAAAATGCCTACCAGACTGATAGATATTATATTTTTATATTTCTATTAATAATTCTATGTCAAAAACTATTTCAAACATGGGATTAAAACATGTTCTTAAAATATAAGGCTAGATCCAGACCTCATCTTGTATTCTCTAAATATAAGTAACATTAGGGAAGTTTAGAGCTGCAGATAAATTAGCATCTATTTTTTCATCTTTGGCTTAATAGACTTGCTCAAATATTAGCAACCAACCAAATTTCATTTTAGATTTTAAACTCTATTTATATCCTGAACATAGCCATATACTGTTTGATTATTTTTCAAATACATACTATACATAATAAAGCTTGACAATCTTTTAATATCTAATTATATTCAGCTGAGTAAAAAACATGCTGTATTTTAAAGAGTAAAAGAAGAGGGTGAATAAGCCTATCTTTATGCCTCATTAAGTGAACATACACAAAATTCAAATTTGCCATAACTTATCAACTGGAGAATATGTTTCTTTTACTTCTCTTTAGCTGTTATACTGTGAAATTAAACACAACTCTATTTAAATAAACATTGATATCAATTAAATTGTGTCTACTAAAACAAATATGTGGTTGAGCTTTGTAGTTCAGTGTTTCTAGGAATAGATTTCAGGGTAGCAACAAGGATGTTCCTATATCAAACATCACATATAATGTGTGGTATTTTATTGCATGTAGTGAGTGGCCTGAAGAGTTCCAGGTGTGGATTATGGGTCTCTAAGTCAATATATTGTTGAACTCCGATATATATATATAGGTAATTCCTTACAGGTAATCCTTGTTTACTAAGTGCCTCATCTACCAATTGTTGAAAGTTATACCTAAGTAAAAATAGCTTTGTGACAAATCCTTGCATTTACAGCTGTTGCAATACCCCATGGTCACATGATCATCACTCAAATGCTTTGAAATCCCCTTGCCACACTTAATAGAGAAGGCAGAGGTAGCATTTTAAGTTGTGGTCACATGATTTCCTGATTAGCAACTGCAACTATTAGTGAATGAGTTGCTGGTCCAAGTTGTGGCTTGGATCACAACTTGGTTAAATTTACAGAATGTAAAATTGTGTTGGATAGTTAATATCATAGAAGATAGAGCTATAATTCAAAATTATCTTGGTAAATTTAAAAGAGAGAGAGAGAAGTTAAACAAAAACTAGTGTAATTTTGTTCACTCAGATGATAGAAGTCAAATGCATTGGCAGATGAACTTGTGAAAAAAATATTGGCATAGATGATTACAAAATGGATGAGTCAAAACTAGAAGGAAGGAAGGAAGGAAGGAAGGAAGGAAGGAAGGAAGGAATTGTAGATTGCATCAACATAAATATAGTTTTAGAATAAAAAAAATAACAGTTTCTCTTCATTCCTATAAACAATGCAGACTGAAGAATTCTGGGAGCTGATGTCCATAGATTTAAAGTAGCTAAGATTGAAAAACAATGGTTTAAAGCAATATTCCCACTGCTTTCTTCAGATTTTTCTCTCCACCCACATAGATTCAATGTATAAAGCCTATTATCATACTTTGGCTCAACAACTCCTTTAGAATTTTAGACTATGTCCTGCTAGCATTCTTTCATCCTGATAACTGAAACCATAACTCCCCAAAAAGAGGTGGGTTGTAAATCCTGGCACTACTGGTCCGTTCATGCTCACGCGATGCTTCTGCACATGCAGAACCGGGCTGAACTGGGAGCAACCCACCTCAGCCCCCAAACAAAGTATCTTGTCAACTTAATTTGAGCTGTTATTCATTCACTTTCAGCTCCCCCACCTTTTCCAGGCCTTTTTTAATGGCCTGGATGATTAAGAAGGCCACTTTGGCCCTGACTAGTGTCCAGCCCCTCACAGTAGTTCACTGAGGAAAAAGCAAGATTCTCATGGACTGAGAGTAGGCAGGTTTATTGCAGTGATAAAAAGAATCTTGCTATTTATTGGAGAATGGATATTTTTATCCTGGCCATCATTTATCAGGGGGAATGTTAAAGTGGAGCCTTTGATCTCCTTTCTAACAGCAGCTCTTCAAAGCAGGCAAGGCCCAGAAACATGCACGGCAGGGATTCCAAAAGTAACAGAATTCTGAAAGCCTGTGAAAGTTCTTGCCTCATTTTATACTAATTAGCAATAGCAATAGTACTTAGACTTATACAGGGCTTCATAGTGCTCTGCAGCCCTCTAAGAGGTTTACAGAGTCAGCGTATTGCTCCCAACAATCTGGGTCCTCATTTTACTGACCTTGGAAGGATGGAAGACTGAATCAATCTTGAGCTGGTCAGGATCAAACTGCTGACAGTTGGAAGAATTAGCCTGAAATACAGTTAGTCTTCAACTTGCAACAGTTCATTTAGTGACCAAAGTTACAACATCACTAAAAAGTGACTTATGACTGTTTTCCATACTTACAACCGTTGTAGCATGGTCACATGATTTATGTTCAGATGCTTGACAATTGACTCACATTTATGACAGTTGTGATGTCCAGGAGTCATGTAATCAATCACCTTTTGTGACCTTCTGACAAGCAAAAGTGAATGGGGAAGCCAAATTCACTTAAAATCCATGTTATTAATTTAACAAATTAACTTAACAAACATGATAAGAAAAGTAAAAAAAATGGGCAAAACTCACTTAACAAATTTCTCTTAAAAACATAAATTTGGGGCTCAATTATGATCATAAGCTGAAGACTATCTATACTGCATTCTAACCACTTTGCCACCACGGCACTTAACTAAACAAATCAAGGCAGGATTATCTTGAGTTTCTCCTCTCGTCTCGTCTCATCTCCTCTCTGGGATAAGTCCCTGCAGTTTTCTTGGCAAGTTTTCAGAAGTGGTTTGCCATGGTGTCCTTCTTAGGGCTGAGACAGACAGAGTGACCTAAGGACACAGACTGGCTTCCAGCCTCAGGCCAAACCTGAACTCATAGTCCCAGTTTCTAGCATGAAAGTGATACAGGTAATGCCTGCTTAGGGACCACAACTGGGACTGGCAACTCTATTGTTAAAGGCCATGGTTGCTAAGCAAAACATCATATGAACAAATTTAACTTCTGCCTTCTCTATAAAGCCTTTTTGCTCCAGTGGTAAAGCATCAGCTTAGAAATCAGAAGATTATTGGTTATAATTTCTGCTTTAGCTATGAAAACAGCTGTGTGATTTTGGGTCAGTCACTCTCTCTCAGTCCAGCCCACCTCACAGGGTTCTTATGGAGAAAATAGGAGGAAGGAATATTATATTCAACATCTTGAATAATTTTATAAAAATAACAAAGACAGGATATAAATAAACAAACAAACAAACAAACAAACAAACACTCAAACAAATAGCAAAGTATACAATTGTTGATAATGTGCACACAGGACACTGTGACTGTGACAGTCATAAATGTGTATCAGTTGCAAAATTCCTGACTAATGTAATATCAACCATCCCATTTGGCACGTTCAAAAAGAGAAACTCCTGGCATGTAGAGATTACCAAGAGTAAAACTTTATTGAAAAGTCCATTTAGCTTTGACTGTTATGTCATGTAGTGTAACTGGACTTCGTATATATTTTCTGTGGACAATTAAAAGATAAAAATTGTAGCCTATACAAAATTTTATTTTTACACGAGGTAAGCATTAAGTTTTATGCCTTTTGTTCCACTGAGGTGGAATTGAATCAATCAGAATAGAGGTAGAAGGGACCTTGGAGGTCTTCTAGTCCAACCATCTACTCAAGCAGGAGACCCTACACAATATCAAATAGGTGGCTGTTGAGTCTTTTCTTAAAAATCTCCAATGATGAAGCACCTGCAAATTTTGAAGGCAAGGTGTTCCACTGGTTAATTGTCCTCATTGTTAGGAAGTTTCTCCTTAATTCCAGGTTGCTTGTCTCCTTGATTAGCTTCCATCCATTGTTTCTTGTCTTGCCTTCTGGTGCTTTGGAAAATAAGTTGACCCCCTCTTCTTTTTTGCAACCTCTCATATACTGGAATACTGCTATCATGTCACCTCATATTTGTCTTTTGTCTAGATGGACCATACCTAATTCTTGAAACCATTCATATGTTTTTGTTTCCAGTTCCCTTGATCATCTTAGTTGCTCTTTTTGCACTTTTTCCAAAGTCTCAACAACTTCTTTGTAATATGGGGACCAAAACTGGATACAATATTGTAGGTGTGGTCCAGAGGTGGTATGCAGCAAATTCTGACCAGTTCTGGAGAACTGGTAATGGAAATTTTGAGTAGTTCGGAGAACTGGTAAATACCACCTCTGATTGACCCCGCCCCCATCTATTCTCTGCCTCCTGAGTCCCAGATGATCGGGAGGGAATGGAAATTTTACAATATCCTTCCCCTGCCACACCCACCAAGCCACGCCCACAGAACTGGTAGTAAAAAAATTTGAATCCCACCACTGGTGTGGTCTTACTAAGGCTTTATAAAGCAGTACTAATAATACATATGATTTTGAGTCTATGCCTCTGTTTATAGAACCAAGGATTATATTTGCTTTTTTGGCTGCTGCTGCACACTGCTGGATCATGTTTAAATGATCATCCACTAGGACTCCGAGGTCCCTCTCACAGTTACTGTTTTTGAGCCAGGTTTTGCCTAATCTGTACTTATATCTTTAGTTTTTCTTGCCTAGATGTAAAACTTTGCTTTTCTCCACAATAAATTTCATGTTGTTGGATAGAGCCCATTTTTCAAGTCTGTAAAGATGTTTTTGGATCCTGAGCTTGTGTTCTGGGGTGTTGGCTATTCCTGCCAGCTTAATGTCATCTGCAAATTTGATCTTCTATCATTTATGTCATTTGTAGAGATATTGAAGAATACTGGGCCTAAGACCGAACCTTGTGGTATCCTACTCCTTCCTTCCTTCCTTCCTTCCATGTAGATGTAGTACTCATTGAGTACAATTTGCTAGCTAGTTACAAATCCATCTGGTGGTGATGCTGTCCAGATATTTCAAGTCCCATAATTCCCATTCAATCAGCCATCCATTGGTTGAGAGTGCTTGTTTTAAAACAAAATTGACTTTTAAAAAGCTACTTTCATCATTTGTTTTGGAGTCTTTTAAGGTTCTATGTTTCAGTGGTGGTTTTATAGTTTCTTGGGAAAATTTACCATGTAAATTAAGGTTTCAGCATCTGAATGCTACAATAAGGAAAAAAAGATTCAATACTTTATTAAGAAACTTTAAAACTCATTATATCTGTGCATGTGCAAGGCGGAATGGCCGTCAGCCTTCTCCACTCTGGTCTGGGTGAGCGGAAAACATCAGAAATATCAACACCTTAGCCTTGAGACCATGCAGGAAGGGGTCCTAGCGGTGGAGCGCAATTTGAGGCACCCGAACAGGCGATTATTTGGAGGGTCATCGCGACTGGGTAGCCCCTGGTCCGTGCGGTCGCCCGTAGCATCTTTTACAGCGCTCGGCGGCGAAAACGACGATCATGGCGGCGGTGCGCTGACGGCGCCGTCCCCGGCGGCTTTTCGCAATTCTACAGCTTTCCCGGCGGCTCTTTACAATTTTAGCCCTGTCTCTTTCTCTGGCCGGGAAGAGCCCTGGAGGGTATCTGGCTGTTGGAGTGATTTTACTCTTAGGGAGGAGGTGGATGACTTAGAACGGCGCTGGACGAGGTTGGGCAGTTGGTTTGTTTGCCGCTGCCTCCTTAAGCGCCCCCCCTCCCTCTGCTCCGTCGGCTTGCGATACGCGGCGCCCTCAGCACCTTTCGACATCTTTTGCCCTCGCTTTTGTGGCACTCGGACTGCATGGGACTGTTCCAGAGAGAGGGCGGTTGGCCTGGCATGGCGCTGGATGAGATCAGGCAGCTGGCTTTGTTGCCGCCACGGCCCTTTTGGATGCCCCCCGCCTCCGCCCCACCTAACCTGGCCTTCCCTACGGTGTGGCCTGTCCTTCGTTTACCCTCACGGCTACGGGGCCTTTTTTGCCATCTGGCTCTTGTTATTCACGGCTGCTGGACGTTTGGACTTACGACCTGGTCTCATCTGGTGTGACCACTACCGCCCGTGGAGGCTCAGGGATGCCACCTCAGCCCCTTCAAAGGAGCGACCTTCGGCCTTGGGCACATTTTTGGGACTTGGAGGAAGGGAGAGGGGCGGAGCACCCCTCTCTGGACCGTACCCCCCTTATTGAACTCTTTACTGGACTTGCAGAGGAGAAGGCTAAGACTATTAAGATCTTTCATATAAGCCTTATACGAACCTCGCACGGTTGCGCAATTTTTTAACTGGTATGGTGAGTGTATGGGATTTGCATGTGATTGAGTGAATGATCCCACTTTTTATTATCCCATTATTATTGTATTTTATGTGTTTTTAATTATTACGTGGGAACTGCTGGGGTGAACAAATGAGTGTGTTTGATTCGGAGGGCCTGTCGAGGAATGCGGGGGTCGTTGGGGTGGTTGAGGGAATTACGGACACGGGAGTGGGCCGGAGCATTATGGTCATAACAGGGAGGGGCAGATATGGCGGGGACTTTAGGGCAGGCCATTACCAGGGAAGGAGGGCTCGCTACGTCACAGAGATCCCTCCTTCCGGCCCTACGAGTCCCACTCCAAGGCCAGGTGGTGTGAGTAATCAGGACCCTGGCCTCAGGCTGCTGGCGCTAAATGCCAGGTCTGTAGTTCATAAAGCTCCTCTCGTTCGGGACTTAATTTTAGACGAGAGGGCAGACCTGGCATGTATTACTGAGACCTGGCTGGGCCCGGAGGGAGGAGTCCCCCTCGTAGAGATGTGCCCAGAAGGTTTTCAGGTGCTCCATCAGCCGAGAGCTCAGAGAAGGGGTGGAGGTGTGGCCGTTGTTATCCGAGAGTCTCTAGCACCTCGTAGGATCCCTGCTCCGGAGCTTGTCGGGTGTGAGTCCCTGCTGGTGAAGTTGGACCTCAAGGGTCAAGTGGGTCTGCTGCTAATGTATCTGCCTCCTAACTGCGTTGCAGCAGCCCTCCCCTCACTCCTCGAGTCGATAGCCGAGCTGGCAGTTGAGTTCCCCAGACTTATGGTTCTGGGGGACTTCAACCTGCCTTCGCTCGGTGGTCACTCTGACGGAGCGCAGGAGTTCATGGCTTCCATGACAACCATGGGCTTGACCCAAGTAATCCGAGGACCGACCCACTCAGCGGGTCACACGCTTGACCTCGTATTCCTCTCGGAGCAGTGGAACTGTGATCTTGGTCTGAGGGGTAGTGAGATCTTGCCCCTGTCATGGTCAGACCACTACCTATTGAGGCTTGACTTTTGGAGACCAAACCCCCACCGTAGGGAGGAGGAGCCAACCAGGTGGTTCCTCCCCAGGCGACTTATGGACCCCTTGGGGTTCCAGACGGAACTTGGGGTTATTCCTGATACCCTCGCCCGCAGTCCGGCGGAGACTCTGGTTGCTGCTTGGAACTCGGCAGCGACGAGGTCTCTTAACCGGATTGCGCCTCTACGGCCGCTCCGAGGCAGTGGATCCCGGAGGGCTCCTTGGTTTACTGAGGAACTCCGGGAGAGGAAGCGCCAAAGGAGATGCCTAGAGCACTTATGGAGGTCCAGTAAATCCGAACCGAACCGAGCACGTTTAACAACCTGCACCAGAGAGTATATTCGAGCAATTAGGACGGCTAAGAGAACATACATTGCCTCTCTGGTTGCGTCTGCTGAGTCGCGCCCAGCCGCCCTGTTTAGGATAACCCGTTCCCTCCTAAATAGGAGGGATATGGGCGATCCGCTGCAGGGCAGGGCTGAGGATTACGTCCAATTCCTCGCAGACAAGGTTGCTCGGTTCCGGGCGGACCTGGACTCCAATTCTGCAGAACCAGCCGAGGCACTAAGGGATGATCTGGTAAGCCAACGCTGGGTTGAGTTTCAAGCTGTTACCCCTGAGGATGTGGACAAGGCGATGAGAGCTGTAGGAGCCTCCACATGTGTGCTGGACCCGTGCCCCTCCTGGCTGGTTGTAAACAGCAGAGAGGTGACACGAGGCTGGATCCAGGCGGTTGTTACCGCCTCTCTACGGGAGGGGGTCTTTCCCCCTGCTTTAAAGGCGGCGGTGGTGAGACCCCTCCTGAAGAAACCATCCTTGGATCCAGCTGTTTTAAATAACTATCGTCCGGTCTCCAACCTCCCCTTTGTGGGGAAGGTTGTTGAGAAGGTGGTGGCCTTTCAGCTCCAGCGGTCCTTGGAGGAAGCCAATTATCTCGATCCTTTCCAGTCAGGCTTCAGACCTGGCTGCAGCACAGAAACCGCTTTGGTCGCATTGACCGATGATCTCTGGAGAGCCAGGGATGGAGGCCACGCCTCCATCCTGGTGCTCCTTGACCTCTCAGCGGCTTTCGATACCATCGACCATGGTATCCTTCTGCGACGACTGCGGGAGGTGGGGGTGGGAGATGCTGTCTTACAGTGGTTCTCCTCTTACCTCTCGGACAGGTCGCAGTCGGTGTTAGTTGGGGAGCAGAGATCGACCCCTAGGCCCCTAACGTATGGGGTGCCGCAGGGTTCGGTCCTGTCCCCCCTTCTTTTCAACATCTACATGAAACCGCTGGGTGAGATCATTCGACGGCACGGGATAAAATACCACCAATATGAGGACGATACTCAGTTGTATCTGTCCGCCCCGTGCCAACTCAACGAAGCGATGGATGTGATGAGCCAGGGTCTGGAGGCTGTTAAAGACTGGATGGGGGTCAACAAGCTTGTGCTCAATCCAGAAAAGACCGAGTGGCTGCTGTGTTTCCCTCCCACGAATTGGCCAAGTGTTCCATCTCTCAGGCTGGGGGGTCAAATTGTACGCCCCTCAGACAGGGTTCGCAACTTGGGAGTCCTCCTGGACCCACAGCTGACCTTCGAACATCATTTGTCAGCTGTGACCAGGGGGGCATTTGCCCAGGTTTGCCTGGTACACCAGTTGCGGCCCTAGCTGAACCGGGAGGCCCTCACAACAGTCACTCATGCCCTTGTGACCTCTAGGCTGGAATACTGCAATGTGCTCTACATGGGGCTGCCCTTGAAGAGCATTCGGCGACTTCAGCTAGTCCAGAATGCGGCCGCGCGAGCGATTGTGGGTGCACCTCGCTTCACCCACGTAACACCTATCCTCCGCGAGCTGCACTGGCTACCTGTTGATCTCCGGGTGCGCTTCAAGGTGCTACTCATCACCTACAAAGCCCTTCATGGTAGTGGGCCTGGGTACTTGAGAGACCGCCTACTGCCAATTACCTCCACTAGACCGATCCGATCGCATCGATTAGGCCTCCTCCGAATTCCATCTTCCAGCCAGTGCAGACTGGCAACTACCCGGAGGAGAGCCTTCTCGGTGGCTGCTCCGACCCTCTGGAACGAACTCCCCGTGGAGATTCGGACCCTCACCACCCTTCAGTCCTTCCACGCCACTTTAAAGATCTGGCTGTCCCGGCTGGCCTGGGGTTAAGATTCTAACCCCACCCGAATTGTGTGATTGTATGACTGTTGTGCTCTCTTTTTAATATGTTGTATTGTCTCCATGTGGAATATTGTTTGTCTTCCCCCCCCCTTTTTTGAACTGTGAGCCGCCCTGAGTCCCCCCAGGGAAAAGGGCGGCATACAAATAAAGGGAAAACTATAAACTATAAAACTATATTTCTAGGAAAAGCCTAGAAAATGTCTTAAAAAGGGAAGAAAAGCAGCTGTAATTGCTTTCATTTCAGAAAAAGTTCATTTATTTTCTCACTTTAATACCATGGCATACTGAATTTCTGATAAATTAATTAAAAGTTGAAATGTGTTAATTATTTCCTTTTTAATGTAGATCCCACCGCTCAATTTGCCTCTTTAATTACTTAGATCAATTTCATCTTGAAATAAGGTTAATGGTGATTGACAAAAGAACCATGTAAAGTGCAGACAAGCTTGAAAGAAATATTCTCCCCATAATACTATATATTTCAGAGGAGGCTTTCGAGTCTAAGCACTTACAATGGGCTTGCATCATCAATTATTTAAATTATTTAATTCTACCATGTTTGATTCTGAAATCTGGAGGGACATGTAAGACCCATAAAGTACCTTCCTTATGACTTTTTCCTAGACTAATAATTGTACAGGTAGTCATTGATTACAACCATTAGTTGAATAATGGTTGAAAATTACAATGGCCTCATTAAAAATGAGTTACAGCCCATCCTTAACTGCCCCCCCCCCAGTCACTTGATTGAAATGCAGGTCTACCGGGTCATATTTACAATGGTTGCAGCATCTTGTGATCATGATTTGTGTCCTTCCCACCTGGCTATGACAAGCAGAGTGAATTGGGAAAGCTGAATTCACTGAATCCCTTGCTAGGGATGAGAGAGAGTGACTAGTCATCCAGTTGGCTTTGGGTCTATGGCGGGACTAGAACTCCCAATTTCTAGCCTGATACCCTTCCTGCTACACCAAACTAGCTCTTAAAACTTATCATAGGTAACAAAGCACTATTTTAATTTGATTCAGTGTGTCACCCAGTATAGATTACATAATAGTTAAAAATGCATTAATCACATTCTGCTATTATAGTTTACTACATTCTGGGTTATTTAACTACAGATCAATTGTATCATCCAAACCTGGATTAATTGATAAATTAAACTAAACTGCTATTAGTTCTCCAGGAAAATAATGAAAATAATGAATGCTGGAACATATTTTTAATGGGTTAGTGTGAAGTTTCCGCTGTTCGCCCATGAAGCCAATGTTGAGAAAAGACAGGAGACAAATTTTCTCGGGATGGGACGACCCAGATTGGAACCTGAGAGCCCCTTTTATTGGGATAGAACAAAGGCAGGAGGAGCAAATAGCATGTGATACAAAACAACCTGTAAAAGTACAATTTCTAATCTACTGCTTCAGGAAAGTTCTCTCTATATATGGTCAAATCCTGGACGTCAATGGTAGAGCACATCTCAGAATGTTATGTTATTCACTATCAGGTTGTTATGGCTTTCTCGGAGCCGGTTGTCTCCTGTGTGATTCAGCGTGGCTCTGCAGGCCTTAATGAACTAGGCCATGGAGGACACACACCTACACAAGGAGCCATATTACAACATCTCCTACTTTTTTATTTTCTTTTTGTCAAAAAGACTCTCCCTCTTCATCTACTAGGGTTGTCAACAGTGCCTTTTGTTGCTGCATATCAAGGCTTGTTAATGCCATGTTGATACTCCTTTTCTGCACTATGCCCTCCACTGTGGACTGGATTATACTTCGGATGACAGGGATAAAACAAGGTAGTAGTAGGAGGCCTAGGAAGATGCTGCCTGCCATAAAGGCGGCTTGCTTCCAGTTTCGGAAGATGCCCCCCAAGAACCCCGCATCATCCATAATCCCTGTCCACGTTTGTACGGGCACGTGCACTAATCTTCTCAAGTCAGCAGTGAGATCAGCTACCACTTTGCCGGTTTCATCAATCTGTAGGCAGCAATTTGTCAGGTTAAACTTCCCACATACCCCTCCCTCTTTTGCAAGTAGATAGTCCAAGGCTAAGCGGTTTTGATAAACTGCAGTGCGCAGCTTATCCTGTGCTGTGGCAATGGCGTTAAGCGCCCTATCAATACGATTACCAGCTAATTCTAACACAGCTTGCAGCCTAATTATTCTATTAAGCATATAAATCGGGGTTCGGTAACCCCACGACCCATCTTCTGCCCATGTCGCGGGGTCATAATAAGCAATAATGCGTTCGGGGGGCCAGTCATCATCCTTCCAACTCCCAACCTGCACCCCCCCAAAACCCTCCCCCTTTTCTAGGGCCCTTTTCCTTCTCCAAACATCATACACGGAAATTCCCAGGTGTTGTCTAGCAGTGAGGGGTAGCAGGAAAAAGGAGGGTTTAATCCATGCTAAAATGCAGGTTCCTCCCCAATTGTGAGGGAGGTACTCATAAGCAAAATTTCCACACACCCAATACATCCCCACCGGGGCAGTCCAGTTTCGTGTTGAGGAGGAAAAGTAGGAAAAAACTGTGGTGTTCAGCTGCTCCGGTTTGGAGATGTTGGCAGCCGAGGTCCATGAGGAGTTGACCCACTGGCCTTTGCAGAAGAGGGTGCCCACTGCAAAGGGACCATTGCGGAAGTAACAGTGGGTACCCACAATGTTAGTAGTCAATGTCCAGGTGGTATCAGAAGCGTGGGGCCGTATTGTGAGATTCCCAGCCCGGGAAAGGTTGTTTAGTAACACTGGGTCAGCTTCTAGGGCTTCCCAGGGCCATTGTTCACCCATGTTTGTGCCCCCACATACAAAGCAATTTGTTACCCCCAGGGTTTGGGCAATTTCGGTGGCAAATTCCAGGAACAGGTTGCGGGCTTTGTCAGAGATGATTGGTTTTGCATTGGTTCCAAGTCTTTCGATGGTGTCATAAACGGACCATTGTATGCCTCTGGACTCTTTGAGACTGTCAATTGTGATTGTAATATAGGTAAGTGGATCACTGCCCGTTCCATCAATTCCCAGGCCGTAGACTTCAATTTTAGGATGGTCTTTTGAGAGGGTGAAAGAGACCCTGTTGCTGTTCGGTATCCGACGGAAGGACTCAATAGTCTGCTTTGCTGCGTTCAAAGGGTTGTAGCATCCTCTGTAGCCGCCACCAGTGTGATCACAAACTCCGCGCCAAACGGTCTTTTGCGGGTCTCCCCATGATGCGCAGGGGTGAAGAAAGTATTCAGGGGGGGTTGGCTTGTTACGGGTGCAAAGGTATTTATGGTCATGTTTGTAGGTTTCTCGCCAGGCATGGGAGCCACACGAGCGGAAGGCTTTTTTGTCCATGGCCAGACAGACATCAATGTCAATAGTCCATTGTTCTGCTTTTGAGCGAATGGTGTGGTTAAGGTATGCAAGATAAGGTGCTCCTGCGTTCCCAGCAACAATGCCAAGACCGGCCCATATGGTGATGTTGTATTTGGTAAGTATTTCTGGGCTGTGGCATGTCACTGTAGTGCCTTGTTGACAGACACTGTATTCAGTCTTGTTAAGAATGCACTTAGGGAGATCCTGAGTACACCCCTCGGGAGGGATATTGGAGTAGATCAGCGTGCTGATGGTTGCCGACCCTTTGGATACTTTGATGATGCATTGGCTACAGTTGAAGTTGCTTGTAGGGAGGGTGTTTCTGCGGGACACATGGTGTGGAGTGGAGACGTTGGCGGTACGGTGACTTAACAGGAACAGGAGGATGGAGACAGCAAACACGAGGATCAAAATGATGCCAAAGTTAGGGCGTGAGGTTGTTGGTTTTTTGCAGCACTGGATCCAGCGGGATGGCAAGTGGTCTGGCGGGGGTGTGTCCGACAGCAGGTGGGTGGTACGGGCGGACACCTCGTCCAGGAACCCAGAGGATGGTGTCGTCATGCTGAACAGCAGCGTAGCCTCTCCCCCAGGCAAGTAGTTTCGCGGGGCCTTTCCAAGTCGGATCGGGAGGCTGACGGAAGTAGACGAGAGGTTTAGCTGGGTTGGTGTCTGGAGGCGCGTAATGTCGTTCTGCTGCTGTTGCTGGAGGTTGGCCTGAGACGTTGAGGAAGTTAAGTGTGTGAAGGCAAAGATTAAGGATGTTTTGAATGGCCGGTAAATTAGGGGGAGTTATTTTGCCTTCCCCGGCCGTGTAACGTGCTAGGGCATCTTTTAAGGTCTGATTAGCCCTTTCTACCATTGCCTGGCCTTGGCTGTTATATGGAATGCCAAATTTATGAATAATGTTCCATTTTGCTAGGAACGAGGCAAATGCCGAACTTGTATAAGCGGGTCCATTGTCAGTTTTTAGTTCTTTTGGAGAGCCAAGCACCGAAAAGGTTCGCAGGCAATGGTTAATAACATGTTTTGTGGTTTCTCCCCTCTGGGGGGTAGCCATGATGAAGCCAGAATAGGTGTCAATAGTAACATGGAGATACGACCAGGGCTTAAAGGGAAGATATCTGGTGACATCCATCTGCCAGATTTGGCACGCACCCGTCCCCCTAGGGTTAACCCCAATGGGGAGGTTGTGTGCTTGTTTGCTGCAAGTGGGACATTGTTGGAGAATTGCAGCGGCTTCCGCTATTGAGATGCCAAATTGCTTAACCAAAGCTTTTTTGTTTTGATGGAAATATGCATGGCTTTCCCAGGGGGTGCATGATGCTTTTTGGGTGAGAAATTCCAAATTGGTTGCCGCAGTTGCGGCTGCGTCAGCGCGATCATTCCCTTCCTGTAAAGGGCCAGGAAAGGGCTGATGGCTGCGAATATGAGCGCCAAAGAAAGGATAGGCACGCGTAGCAATAGCCTTTTGCAAGGCTAGAAAGAGAGACATAAGCGGGGCTTCCGTGGCAGGTGAAAGATAGGCGCCATGGACAGTCCTGACGATCTGAGTGACATATAGGCTGTCCAAGATGAGATTGAAAGGGGTATGTGAAAACCTGTCGAAAGCCAAGATGGCGGCAGCAAGTTCAGCCCTCTGCGCGCTGGATTGTGGGCCTGTGGTTTGTGTAAGCCACACCCCTTTTTCCATCCAGGCACAGGCGCCGTGCGTCTTGCTGCCATCAGCAAAAACAGTCGGAGCGCCACAAATAGGTGCAGTGGCAGAAAGCGAAGAAAAAGACATAGGAATTTGTGAAATAAGTTTAAAGCGAAAGTCAAAGGGGGGGTGGCAGGAGACCGTCCCATTCCACCCGGCAACGGCTCCCTGCAAAGATTCTGAGTGGATCATGTACTGCTCCCAAGCATGTAGCGGCATGGGAACATACAAAGTGGTTGGTTCAAGGCCCATCAATGCTTTGGTGCGAAGTCGCCCCTTGACAACCAGCTGGGCAATTTGCTCTATTTTTTGTACAATTGTATTTTTTGGAGTATGTGCCAAATGTAACCATTCCAGAATTAAAGTGCGATCTTGCGGTTTTTGAATGATCGCACCAGTGGGGAGGGATGGTGTATTGAGTATCACTATGCACAAGGGAGCGCTTGTCGCACATCGGTCCACCCAAACCATCCCTAGAGCCTGTTGGACTGTTTGCAACGATTGCATTTGTGCATCGTTGAGCGCTATGGGATCGGCAGGGTGCTTGCCTGCGCTAAGAGCCGAGAACAGGGGGGTCAATTGAGCAGTTGAAAGGCCCATGTAGGGGCGTGCCCAATTAACAGAGCCAAGATATTGTTGTAACTGCACTAGCGTGGTTCGTCGGAGGAGGGTTAAGTGAGGAAGAACAGGAGTGGAGAAAGAGCATGACAGCTTATGACCCAAGTACGAAAAAGGAGGAAACATTTGTATTTTTTCAGGAGAAATATGCAAACCAGCTTGTGTTAGCAGATCTCTGAGAACTGGGAATTCCTTCAAGACTGTCCCCCTGGGCCCAGGGGCTGCCACTAAAATGTCATCCATGTAATGGAACAATCTGAAATGAGGATAAAGTGCCCTGAATGGTTGTAAAATCTGGTGCACGAAATATTGGCACATGGTAGGGCTATTCAACATGCCTTGTGGCAAGACTTTCCACTGGAACCTGCGATTAGGACATGCATTATTATATTCTAAAAGAGTGAAAGCAAAAAGTTGCCGGTCCTCTGCATGCAGGGGAATGGAGAAAAAGCAGTCCTTTAAATCAAGTACTATCAGATCATAGTCCAGAGGGATAAGATTGGGATTCGGGAGGCCACAATGCAATGGGCCCATGGGCTGAATAATTTTGTTAATGGCCCTTAGATCTTGGAGGAGGCGCCACTTTCCAGTTTTCTTTTGTAGCACAAACACTGGAGTGTTATAAGGTCTAAAAGAGATTTCCAGGTGGCCTTTGTCTAATTGCTCCTGGACTAGCATTTTTAATGCTGAAGATTTGTGCTCAGGCATGGGCCATTGATCAACCCATACTGGAACCGTGGTGGTCAAAGTGAGGCGGATAGGGGGAGGAATCATTCAATAGTTAGTGTGGTAGTCAACCGAGACAAAAGGTCCCGTCCCCATAAGTTGACATGAAGTGGTAGAACAATAGGTTTGATGAAGACAGTAGTAGAAAGCTTAGGAGAGGAAACAGAAAGCCAGTGACGACTGACTCTTGCAGACTGGGAACCGCCCACCCCACGAACTGAGGGGGAAGCGTCCGTCTCCCAGTCCGGGGGCCACTCATCAGTACGAATCACTGTGACATCCGCCCCAGTGTCAAGCAACCCAGCAAAAGAGCGGCCGTTAAGATTGAAAGAAGCCATCGGGCGGGTTGCTTGTACAGACTGCTCCAAGGCAAGAGCAAAAGGTGCGAAGGATGAAACAGGCATAGGAGAAGAAGCAGAATAAATAGCAGGCGACAATGGAATGGCGGTAGCGACCGGGTCACCCGCCATCACCGTAAGAGGAATGTTGCAAGAGAAAATAAATCCTAAAGAGGAAAGATCCTCAGCATCCCTCAGAAATGGGGATGTCAAGACACCTCGGGAAACAAAGTCCTGGAGTGGAAAAACTAAAAGAGGAAATGGAGGCAGGGGACGGTCCGGTTGCAAAGGCAGAAAATAATTGTTAGTAGGAAGAGGAGCGGTGATAGTCTCTGCTGCATATAGAAGAAATTGAATCGGCAGCTTGACTGACTCAGCCTTTGGGGCGGGGCTGGCTGAAGGCCCCTGCTCTAGTTTCCCTGCCCTGAAGGAGGAGGGGGAGGAGGGGGAGGATTAGAGCGGCACTGATTAGCCCAGTGAAAACCTTTTTTGCATCTCGGGCAAACAGTGCGAGGCTTGGCCCCAGGCTGACGAGGGGGAGGATTAATAGAGTTTTGCCATGGGGCTTTGCACTGAGTCCAGAAATGACCTGGCTTCCCGCAGTTATAACAATTCCCAGTTTTACCAGCAGTTGTTTGTTGGAGAGCAGCCGCAAGGCTTTCCACCTTAAAAACTTGGGTTCCCACCACCCTGCAAGCCCTCAGGAAATCAGCTACAGTGGAGGAGGGATTGGCTGCCACAGGCTGCAGGACTTTCTGACAATCTGCATTAGCATTTTCCCAAGCCAATTTCCGCACCAATTCAATCTGAGCGTCCTCATTGTCAATCTGACGGACCACTGCCTTTTGCAGGCGATCAACAAAATCTGAGTAGGGTTCGCTAGGACCCTGCATAGTTTTTGCAAAGGACCGCCGGGCGGTGCCATCCATAGGATCATCCACCTTTTCCAAGGCTTTAACAGCTGCCCGTCCCACTATATCAAGGGCTTCCCGGGGGGTCGTAGCCTGCAGAGCCCCTGTCTCAAACCCAGCCCCTCCCTGTAACAGAGGAGCGGTAACATTGTTGGGCAGACCTCCGACAACTTCCTTGTTAATCTCTTTAAGGTATTCGGAGGCCCAAATAGTATACTGAGAGGGGGTAAGAAGCATGCCGAGGAGAAGTTTCCAATCCTCCAGCACGTAGGGATCCCCTGTCAAAAGGTTTCGGAACAGTCCTTTGCAATACGGGGATTGCACCCCATAGGCAGAAACTGCTTGCTTAAGATCTTTAAGAGCTCTATAGGGGATTGAGATATAATTAGGCACAACCACCCCAGCCGCATTGGTTTGAAAGGTTACAGGGAAACAATCCTCTGCCAAATCCATGTCCCCTTGATTGTAAGCATCGCGCAGAGCGTCTTGGAGAGCGCTACGCCACACTTGCGGGGTGGGGGAAGGGGCGGAAGGGAGAGGAGAAACCTTCTCTTCCGGAGGGGCCGGGGGAGGTGGAGAAGCCGGCTCAGTCTGAGCCTTCGAGAAACCTGAGCCCATACTCGCGATTGGGAGGGTGCTCTGTTCGCTAACAGCAGGCCCTGGTTGCGAGACTTTGCCAAGTCGGGGATGAGTGAAAGGCTGGTGACACAGGAAGATCACGTCGGCGTCACCAAATGTGAAGTTTCCGCTGTTCGCCCATGAAGCCAATGTTGAGAAAAGACAGGAGACAAATTTTCTCGGGATGGGACGACCCAGATTGGAACCTGAGAGCCCCTTTTATTGGGATAGAACAAAGGCAGGAGGAGCAAATAGCATGTGATACAAAACAACCTGTAAAAGTACAATTTCTAATCTACTGCTTCAGGAAAGTTCTCTCTATATATGGTCAAATCCTGGACGTCAATGGTAGAGCACATCTCAGAATGTTATGTTATTCACTATCAGGTTGTTATGGCTTTCTCGGAGCCGGTTGTCTCCTGTGTGATTCAGCGTGGCTCTGCAGGCCTTAATGAACTAGGCCATGGAGGACACACACCTACACAAGGAGCCATATTACAACAGGTTAGCATTTAATATAGAAATACATTTATCATGATGTAATATCTCTCATTTTTTTCTACAAATTATTTTAGAGTAGGGAGAGATGAATAAGCTAAATGGTCACCAATCTTCAATCTTTTCTCCTAAAGATTGGGTTTATACACTGCACATGGAGACCCGATGGCTCAGTGGTTAAAGACTCTCAGCTTGCCAACAGCCTGGCTTCAAGACGTGGTGCATGATGGGGTGAATTCCTGTTACTTTTGCCCCAGCTCCTTCCCACCTAGCAGTTCGAAAGCATGCAAATAGATAAATGGATACCACTAGGGTGGGAAGGTAACAGCGTCTGTGCACCTTGGCATATAGTCATGCTGGCCACATGACCACAGAATTGTCTTTGGACTACGGTGACTCCCTTGGTTAAGAAATGGAGATAAGTGTCAGTCCCTAGAGTTGGACATGACTGGACAGGGGAAACCTTTACCTTTATACAATGCACAAAGCTAAAAACAAATGACCTACTTAAAGCTTAGCCCTGTGCTTGAACCAGTTCTATTTCTGTTTTTTTAAGGCACAGGATTGGCCACAAACATTCCCCTTCCATTTCATGCCAGCAAAAGTAAGCTTGTTGTCAAACTGGATGAAATAGGAGCTACAATTGATCCTTGGATTTCAGTGCAACAGAAGTGAGTTTGGGGCTGGGAAGAAGATAACTCATTCCAGGTATAGCAGATGGTTTTCTCCCAACATTGATTTATTTTGAATATTTTATGACTCTCATAAATAAAACAGTACATTTAAAATCAAATCATGATGATAGCTCTTAGTGTTTCTATATAAGATTATGCTGTCACTTCAAATTGTTCTAGGGACATTCCTCAAGTGCCTGTTACTGAACATTTCACTAATCACGCAAATAGCTATTTGGGAAGATTGCTGCTGTTCAGAGGCATCATGCAATCTTTGAGCATATATTAGGCTGCTTTGGTTTTAAATATACATGGTTCAATCTGTTGTTTTTCTTTGGGAATTGGAAAGAAATATATCTTTCACTGCAACATGAAAAAGAGAGTGGCTTTTTATGACCTACCTGACTCCATGTCTTACATTAAGTTATAATGAGTTGATTTGATTTTAACTTAGCTTCTTTTGCTGTTTTGTTTAAGGATTAGAGTTATGGGAAAAAAGATCATTACAAGTTTTTTTTTAATGTGAAGGTAAAATAATCTGTGGATTACATTAATGAATCATCCCAGCTGAGGCAATGCTTAAACAAAACACTAAACCAGGGCTGTCCAACTTTGGCAATATTAAGACTTGTGGATTTCAATTCTCAGAATTCCCCAGCCAGCCATTTTGGCTGAGGAATTCTGGGACTTGAAGTACCCAAGTGTTGAAGTTGTCAAAGTTGGACAGCCCTGCACTAGACTATAAAAGAGCAGCCAAGTTCACTACAGGGCTATTTGGAGATGCAAATATGGAACTTTTACCACACACTGTCATAGCCTAGTTTCTTTGATCATCAGGAGGTGACTATGCTTTAATGGTAAGCCACATTAAGTCACATCAGCACATCTGTTTGTCAAATATTGTGAAGAAATTATAATAAATCATCTGAGTCTCCTTCTCCTCCTCGAGGTCAAAAGGTTATTTAGAGGAAAGGGTAGTCATGAGTGAATGAACTGAAGAACGGGACGTTTAACTTTCTTTTCTCTTGAGTAACAAGAATTCTGTGAGTCAGTGACAGACACTACTTGGTCTGCCAGTTACCTCAATTAATGGGTATCTTTGAAAATTTTAGGTTTAAATATTTAGAACTCTAGAATGTTAAAGTTTAAATGCTAAATCCTTAAATTGTTAAAAACTACAGAGACATGCAAGACAAAGCTAAAAAAATATGTTTTCAAACAAAATTAATGTTCTGTGAGAGAATTTGCACTGTGAAGGGGAAGGAAGACAATATGGTGATGTTCCCAAATGTTGCTGTGAGAAGCAATAATGAGGTCATATGCCTAATTGCTGAGCATCTTGGAGTGCAGGAAAAGAAAATTCAGTACTATTTATAAATATATCCATTGAAAACTAGGTTGGTTATGAAACCCCTTTATTGAAGCAAAATCAAACCAATCCCAGCTTAGGCTGACAGAAGAAGAAGAATTAGTGGAACATACAGAATGATTGCAATTTGAAATTAAAGCATGAGGAAGTGGCTCTTGATGAATTTGGGGTATGAATGAAGAATGAATGTCCTCAGATTGCAAAAAATAAAATAAAAGTTCTGGTAATCTTCATGCAAATTTAACATTTTGTGTTTGTGAGATGGGTTTTTCTGCATTCAAGAATATAAAAACAGGAAAAAGTAATGATTACACATGGTTGAAAGAAATACGAGCGTGAGATTGTTTATACAGCCCTCCACCAATATCCAAAGATTATGTAAATCTTCTCAAAAGAGATTTATTCCCCCTCTCCCAAATTAAATTAAATTTAGGTCAATTTATTTGATTGTTCCATAATAATTTAATATTGGAAATATACTGTAACAAAGATCGTAATCTGCCCCCACCCGAATGATGAATGTTGTGTTTTATTCTTACTTGCACTGTTTTTTATGTTTATTGTTTTATTGTCTTGTATCCCCTTCCCTATAAATTGTAAGCCGCCCTGAGTCCCCTCAGGGAAAAGGGCGGCCTATAAATAATAATAAACCAAACCAAACGAAACAACCATGCATAATAATTAAGCAGTTTTGGAGGCTGCCAATTTGTTTGGAACAGCTTATAGTTTGTAATTGCAACACAGTGCTTTCAAAAAATATATTTTCTTTAGGCTTAGCTTTCCATATAGTCTGTATTATATCCTGTAACATAACTCAATACTCCGATATGAGTTCTTGAGACTACTGTACCAGTAGAAAATGGAATATAGTATCACTGAATATAATATATAAGGCTATCATCAGCAAAAAAAAGTCACAAACCACTGTGTTACATTGTAAGTTCATAAATTATTGTACAGTACTGAATGAATATTGAACGCATCCCTTCATTTGCTGTATAGCTAAACTCTGTTGATGTCTTACTTGAGAGGGCTCTTTGAAATGTCCTTCTTTCTTTAGCAATTTCTTCCCATTCGGTAGATTTTCTGGTAGCTATATTAAAATTTTTAGTTCACAGACTCTTCTAAAGGATTGCTAGATGATAACATTGTTTTAAAACATCTATTTTAAGTAGCTCAACACTTTGATTTGGCCCCAACTGTTTTGATAGAAGTGTATGAGTCTGAATGTCAGATCTGAATATGAGTGGAAAACCATATGATTGTTAAAATAGGATGGGAACAGGGTAGAATATTGTTGTTTATTGCAGTTTTTCCTTTTGTTAAATGCTTTTAGTGTGTGATCTTGTAAGAATATCATGTTTCTACCCAGCAGAATAATGAAATATGACTGGTCTCGAGTATTCATTGCCCCTATTTCTCCAGTGTCTATCATCACCATCCTATCTGAGCATTTTCCTCAGCTATTTCCGTGGCCATGTTCCTTTCACTGTCCTGAAAGAATCCAGGAAAATTTTCCTCCAAATCCTCTAAAAAATATTGAATAGAAACTTCACTGGAGAAGAAATTCAGCAATCACTTTGCCTTTCTTGGGATCTGGGTGAAATTAGTCATCTTGAAGAGCAACAATGTTGTCTGTAAGTAAAAATATATAGTTTTGCTCTATTTTTATATTTTTGCAAACTCCTTTAGAGCATAATCAATTTGAACTATGTGGAAGGAGATACAATAACATCCTTTGAAATTAGTCTGATGACTACTAGAGATAATATCTCCTTATACAAAATGATGGCTGCTTTCATTTGTATACTTGAGCAACAATGTATATACCATTACATACCTTATGTAGATATAAACTACTAGATTGACAACATAGTTTTGATGTTAGGGTATTTTCATAAATTTTATTTTCATTATTGGGGGGGGTCCTAAAAAACTGCTGCTTTTTATGTATAATTTTTATTAGAACTTTTAAAGAGAAAATAAAAGCTAATACTTTTGGCTAACAAAAGCTGCAAGGAAAGAAAAAAAGTTAAAGAAAAATAGAAAAGAAAAATATATAAAGAGGCTTCGCATATTTTTCACAACAGTTATAAGTACAAATATATTTTAACCAAACAATGCTGCTTTTAAAAAGTCAGTATTAATTGTTCTATTAATCTGTAGAAAATGCATTGACAAGATTGTTTTGTTAAAAGCAAGTATCAGGTACATCAGATGTAAATGGATGTACATTTTAAATAGAATGGACTTTTTTTGGCTGTAATATATTTGTTTATTTGTTTCTTCAGATTGTGATATCATCACTATTCATCTTAATTAAGAAATCTTCTTTTATTGGCAGAATTGTAGGCAAAGCAAGTTAGAAGGGTCAACTTAATATCAAACAACAATCCCACCTTAGTTTTTCTTTATTATATTTTTATCAAATTCCTCTAAGGGCATGCAATATTATTTTCCAGCTATATCCATTCACATACCTTAATAATATCAAATGAAGAATGATTAACTGACCCCAAGTCACACAGTGAATTTGGTGGCCAAGGCACAGATATGGACCTAAATCTCCCGGCAGATGCCAAGGACTTGCTGCCCATAGCCCAACTGCAAGTCAGCTGTGTAAAGGTTGTTTTTTTCCCTCCAGACGCTGAGTTTTAATTTCACTGCACAGCTTTTTCTGATGTTGTCAGCTAAGTTTGTTGTGTCTCTTACACACCAATGATGTCTTATATGGCAAAAGACAAATAGAAATAAAGACTGGATTGATATTGTGAATAATTATTTAACAGTAGTGGCTTCCTTATTACCAATTCCCTCCAGTTTGTCTCTGTTGTGTGAGTTATTTCTGGCAAAGCTTTGATTTTTTAGACCTGGATAGACCTTTATAGCAATAGCAATAGCAGTTAGACTTATATACCGCTTCATAGGGCTTTCAGCCCTCCCTAAGTGGTTTACAGAGTCAGCACATTGCCCCAACAGTCTGGGTCCTCATTTCACCCACTTCAGAAGGATGGAAGGCTGAGTCAACCTTGAGCCGGTGAGATTAGAACCGCTGAACTGCAGATAACAGTCAGCTGAAGTGGCCTGCAGTACTGCACCCTAACCACTGTGCCACCTCGGCTCTATTCCTTTGTAATTCTTACAATTCTACTTCTGTGAATACTTTATTTCTTATTGTAAATCAAAGTTCATCTGATAGCCTCTGTTCTATTATTTCTGATTCTGGATGTTCTTTTCAGGTATCCTCTTCTCATTGGACGTGACTTATAATAGCAAATCATTTCTTTATTTTCAGACTTTGTATATTTGCAACAGGTAAGCAACTTTTCTTCCTTTGGTCTTGCAGCTGTCGGCCCTGGTTTCTCAGTCCTGAGTCCTTTAACCCACTTGTCACCTAGAAATTCAACACCTAGCATAGTCCTTGTTGACGACCCATCCCATATAGTTTTTTGTGAGTGACATTTTACAATATTGTTTATGAGAGACCCATCCTTTCTCTAGTTCCTCTGAAAAGACCTGTCCAGAATGATTGAAGCTCTGGCATAGCTGTTATCTTCCTCAGAGCATACAAGCCCCACCACCACATCAAGCTAGTGTCTCACTGTGGGATTATTATAATATTTTTGCCCCATAAATCTGGGAGATGCCAGAGTGGATGATACACAATATAAAGCATATTTATCTACTAGAAGGCTGAGCAATTGGTTGGACGTGGGCTGGCATGAACATCTCTTTCATCATGGAAAGAAAAAAAAATCTCACTATAATAAAGGAAATGAGTTTGGTATATTCATGTGGAAAATTGTTTTACCTCTACATACATCATAGTTCCCTCTTCTCTGGTTTTAAAATTCAATGAAATGGATCATAACCAGAGTCAATCTAAGATTTATTCAAGCAATGGAAGAAATATCTTATTGCATTTGATTGTGAATGTATAAATATGTTTTGCATGTTACCACATGTAAACCATTTTTTTTTCATTTACAATCAATTGCAGTAAAACATGAGAGAATAGTCCAGCTTTTATCAAATTATTTTGGACTTGCTATAAGGATCCTTTATAAGAAGATATGGCATTTGTTTTGTAATACCATTGCAAACTGCACCTAGTTTACATGAATCTTTGTCAAATAGGCATAAGAAAAATGGCATCAATAGAACCTTTGATTCAATGAAAATAAGTAGTTCAATGTCTAACAACTTTCTCAGTGACCTATAGTTTTTCATGTCATATTCATACCAGTTAGAAGATATTGCATCCAAAATCTTGATCCCATTCATTTTATTACCATAATTAAAAATTAACAGAATGGTTTACACAACAGGCTGCTTAAGATGTGATCAGGTAATTTATGTTTCATTCAGACAATAAGTTAATTCAGTGTGTCATAATTAGCTAAGGATTAATATGTAATCAATTAATCAATTAATATACACTTATCCATTAAGGGCATTTGTATTTTTCCTAAGAGGGTAACACACAACATTAAGAAATTATATTTAATCTTGCCTCCATAACTTGAATTTGCTGTTTAAATTTAGTTAAAGTTCTGTTATGTATATATAGTATTCTCTTAATTTTGCCATTGCTGCGTTGTTGTTCTGTTAGAAAACAAAAAAATCACATGCACAAATCAATAATTTGGCAGACAAAAACTATTAGACTTAGTTTTCATCAGTATTCAAGATTTTTATCCGTGCTTTCCCATGCATCTGATAAAGATTTTAAGCTGGATGATGCAGGCATAGAAGTTTGATGTATTTACATTGCTTTTATTATTACAGCAAACCTACACTGGAAAGTCTTTTTGAAGACAGAGATTACGTTTTGACCTTTTAGAGCTTGTTTCTGGAGTAAAGATTTTTTTCTCATGTTACAGATAATTGCTGAGTGAATTGAATGCAATCCTCCCAGAGAGCAGGAACTAAAAAGCTGGGCATGTCTGTAATTTAATAGATCATTTATCTTGACTAGAAAGACAGCTATAACTCAATCTCTTTCCACCCAAAGGCCTTGCATTTTCGCATCTGTGGGCTCCATGTATTTGACATGGGTTTTGATTGATTAATTCTGTTTGTAGTTAATTACTATGGCCCAAGGAGACTTAGGGTCAGAACGAAGTTTTAATTTGTATAGTCATCATATTACATCTTGTCCAGGGAATCTTTGAAAAGTTCAGATGATCTCTCTAGCTCTTCCCTCTACTTAGTAGAAAAGAGAAATAAAAGATGTGTGGCACCTCTTAAATTTTAATGCAAGGAGACATCCCTCAGGAAGGAGCATGGTAGTCGATTGTTATTGCAAGATTTAGGTACATTCCTTCCATCACTAAAGTGACAGCAAAACATTTCGACATCAGCTGAACAACATCAAGGGCTCTGGTAGCAAACACTAATCTGTCTTTGTAAAGAGGCCAGCAAGTAGTGTTGTTCTTTGATTTGAAACACATTAAAGAAAGTAAATAATGGACCCTTCACCTTGGTTTCCCTTCCGACCAAGTGTCACGCGCCAGCTGTGGGTTTCAGTCACTTCTTGTGCAGCTTCTTGTACCATGGGAGTTGCTTTCCAGAAGCCCAACAACCAAATAACTGGAGGTCTGCCAGAAAGTACTATTCCTAATTCGCATAATTAATAGTCTATCAAATCATTGAGGAAGCTGGAATTGTATGCTAGGTTGCTGAGAGAAGGAGAAAAAGGGGAATGTGGATGTATTTTATTGCCAGCCTTTGGCCATTTATCAGATCAAAGATAATGTCACTTATAAAAGTTTGGGAAATTATGTGTTTTAGCAGATCCCTACATGAAGTGAAGCTGATGCTGACTCTACATAGTACAACATTAAGCATGGTATCATTCTCAAATCTGAATGAATACTTATTAATTGTGTGCAGGTGTTTACCATTCAAAAAAAGAAAAAAAAGTGAATAGGACAGGTGCACATCCTTACATTTGACTCAGGCCTCTTTTTTTATATACTGTAATGTTATTAAAACAGCCCCCGAAAGTGAGTGACTCATTAGATTGCCTACACTTGTACAAACAAAATAAATTCTACACATGGGGAAATTTCCTGATCCTTTAATCTCTCAGGCTGAGCTGTTCTGTTTTCCACAATAATAAGATCCTTTAAAATAGTGTTTCCCAAACTTTGCAATTTTAAGATCTGTGGACCTTACCGTCCACAGATTTTAGACTTCACATTTAGATTTGGGCTTCAAACTAAAGTCCACACATGTCAAGGTTCTCAAGTTTGAGAAGCACTGCTCTAAACAGTGGCCCAGCTTGGTCTGGCGGTAATGGCTGTCTTCTTCTCCTGGTAGTTTGAGGCTTCCTCCGAGCCTGTGAAGGGTTGCTTTCCTCCTCATGATCCACAGAGTGTCCCCTCTACGTCATCACCTCTGAGTTTTCTGAACCTACAAAGTTAAACTTGCTTTTCCCCTTTGGCCATCCCCCTCAGTTCATTGTGTTATCCAATTAAATCAGCTCCTTTTGTTATGAGAATGGCCTGCATCATTCAAACACCTATGTGACGTGCCCTTGAGGGTGGCAGCAGAGTTTCATGATCTGCAGACAAAGTCTTGACATTTGATTCCCACCCCAGACATTTCAACCACCCCCTCCTGATTGTTGTCAAGCTAGAGTGAAGTAACTAGGTGAAAGAGCGAATTACTCTTGACATGCGACCCCTCCCCCCAGGAAGAAAGATACACCTGGAATAACTATAAACATACATATGAATAAACAATTATCCATTGTACAAAATATTAGTTCCACTTTCGTCATTTAGCGTACCTTGAATGAAACTTCTTTACTAGCCTAGCCGCTTTAATGTCCCTTTCTGCCACCCACTCTGCATCCAGTATAGCCTTTCCACCCCACAAGGTACTGCAACTTTCCCCGGTGGTGTCTAGAATCCACAGTGTCCTTAGTTTCATAGTGATCCTCTCCTCTTATGAGGACCAGAGGCGGAGGGGATTGGTATTGGTATTTATTCGATTTGTAAGCCGCCCTATTCCCCGAAGGGACTCAGGGCGGCTGAACAAAAACCAGGGGAAGGGGAAAAACAAATACAGAAAGTAAGACAAACAGGACAGTGATACAACAGTTTAAAAAAAGCACAGGAAGCACAGCAAATTCGAGTAGGGGGGGGGGAACTCAACCCCAGGCTTGCTGGGACAGCCAGGCCTTAACGGCTGTCCGGAAGGCCTGAAGGGTGGCGAGGGTCCGAATCTCCACGGGGAGCTCGTTCCAAAGGGCCGGAGCAGCCACAGAGAAGGCCCTCCTCCGGGTGGTCGACAATTGGCATTGGCCGGCGGATGGAATTCGGAGGAGGCCTAATCTGTGGGATCTAATAGGTCTTTGGGAGGTAATTGGCAGAAGGCGGTCTCTCAAGTACCTAGGTCCAATACCATGTAGGGCTCTATAAGTGACGACTAACACCTTGAAGCGTATCCGGAGATAGGCAGCCAGTGCAGCTCGCGGAGGATAGGTGTAACGTGGGTGTACCAAGGTGCACCCACAATTGCTCACGCGGCTGCATTCTGGACTAGCTGAAGTTTTCGAACACTCTTCAAGGGCAGCCCCATGTAGAGCGCATTACAGTAGTCCAGTCTTGAGGTGACGAGGGCGTGAGTGACTATCCGAAGGGCCTCCCGGTCCAGATAGGGTCGCAATTGGTGCACCAGGCGAACCTGGGCAAAGGCCCCCCTGGTCACAGCCGACAGATGATGTTCTAGAGTCAGCTGCAGATCCAGGAGGACTCCCAAATTGCGAGCCCTCTCTGAGGGGTATATAATTTCACCCCCCAGCCTGAGAGATGGAATACATGGCCAATAAACAACATGCATATTATACCCCAATAACGATTAAAAGCTTGGGATAATGCTTTCCAATGACAGTTCCACTAAAGCATATTGCAATAGTCCAATTAGAAAGTGATTTGGATCCAGAAAGAGGCACAACTGGTGCACAATAGATTTGTACAAAAGCCTTCTTAATCATGGTTGCCATCTGCTTTTCAAGCAGGAAGATCCCCAGTTTGCACACCAATTTAGTTGGGTGGATAGTACCCAATCCAGACAACAATGGAAGACCTGGCAGGCCATAAAATACATAGCTATCTACTCATCTAGACCCTATTTTTAACTGGTTTGTTGAGTGTATGAATGTATGAATGTGAGAGAGAATGCGCCCACTTTTAATTTAATTATTGTTATGGTATTTTTAATGACTACTGTGGGGTGTGTCTGAGGAGAGTGCTTGTTTGGTGAATATGATAGGACTGGGAGTGCGACCTGGAGCCCCCTCCACTGAGTGTACAAGCAGAAGTGGTTGGGGACCCAGACTCGCCTCCCGTCCTGGAGTGAATGGTGCGTGTGGCCTGCCGGGAAGAATGGGGGCCATGGGGGAGGGGGGTCTACAGGGATGGGGGAGGGTCAGAGCATTTAGGTTATGACTGGGAGGGGCAGATATGATGGGAGCTGTAGGGCTAGCCATTACCGGGGAAGAAGGACTCGCTACATTACAGCAATTCCTTGTTCCGGCCCCTCAGGCTCAACTCAAGGACATGGTGGCAGAGATCAGGGCCCTGGTCTCAGGTTGTTGTTGCTAAATGCCAGCTCTGTTGTGAACAAAGCTCCCCTCGTCCGGGATTTAATATTAGACGAGGAGGCAGACCTGGCATGTATAACTGAAACCTGGCTGGGCCGAGAGGGAGGAGTCCCCCTCTTAGAAATGTACCCAGATGGGTTTCAGGTGCTCCACCAACCACGACAGCAGTGAAGGGGTGGGGGAGTGGCAGTTATCGTCCGTAGGTTGTTAGTTCCTCGCAGGATCCCTGCCTCAGAGATTGTGGGGTGTGAGTCTCTCCTCTTGAAGTTGGACCTAGGGGTTCAATTGGGCTTGCTCTTGACATACCTACCTCCCAGCTGCGTCACGACAGCCCTGCCTGTGCTGCTAGAGGCAGTAGCCGGGTTGGCGGTGGAGTTCCCCAGACTAATGGTACTGGGGGTCTTTAATCTACCATCTCTTGGTGAACACTCAGATGGGGCACAGGAGTTCATGGCCTCCATGGCAACCATGGACTTGACCCAAGTAGTTCAGGGTCCAACTCATAGAGCGGGACACACGCTCGACCTTGTATTTCTCTCGGGGCAGTGGAGACGTGATCTTGAGTTAAGGGGAATAGGGACCTCGCCCTTGCCATGGTCAGATCACTCCTTGCTGAGGCTTGACTTCAGGATGCTACTCCCCCATTGCAGGGAGGTGGAGCCGATTAAGTGGTTCCGCCCCAAGCGCCTGATGGACCCGGTGGGATTTCAGAGGGAGCTTGGAGAGATACCTGACTCCCTTGTCCACAATCCGACTGAGTCTTTGGTCGCTGCCTGGAATGTTGCGGTGGCTGAGGCACTGGATCGGATTGCGCCTTTGAGGCGTCTCCGCGGCAGTGGATCCAGGAGGGCATCTTGGTTTACCGAGGAACTCCGGGAGATGACGCGCCAAAAGAGACACCTAGAGCGACCCTGGAGGGCTAGTAACTATGAATCTGATCGAGCACTATTAAGAGCCTTTATCAGGACTTACTTAGTGGTGATACGGGCGGCAAAATGTACACATTTTTCCGCTCTTATTGCATCCGCGGAATCTCGCCCAGCCGGCCTGTTTAAGGTGACCCGCTCCCTCCTGAAAGGTGAGGAGGCGGGGGAACCCCTGCGGGGAAGAGCTGAGGAGTTCGTTCAGTTTCTGTCGGATAAAATCACTCAGATTCGGACAGACCTGGACTCCACTTGGGCAGTACCAGACGAGATACCGAGGGTTAGTCTTTATCAGATTTTCTGGGATGAGTTTGAATTTGTCACCCCTGAGGAAGTGGACAAGGCCATGGGAGTGATGAGTGCCTCCACCTATTTACTGGACCCGTGCCCCTCCTGGCTGGTTTCGACCAGCAGAGAGGTGACACGAGGCTGGCTCCAGACGATTACTAACACATCTTTGCAGGAGGGGTCTTTCCCGCAACCATTAAAGGAAACGGTGGTAAGACCCCTCCTCAAGAAGCCTTCCCTGGACCCAGCTATTTTGAAAAACTATTGTCCTGTCTCCAACCTTCCTTTTCTGGGGAAGGTTGTTGAGAAGGTGGTGGCGCTTCAACTCTGACGGACTTTGAATGAAGCAGATTCTCTGTGGCTGCCCCAGCCCTCTGGAACGATCTCCCCGTGGAGATTCGGACCCTCACCACCCTTCAGGCTTTCCGCAGAGCCGTCAAGACCTGGCTGTTCCCGCAGGCCTGGGACTGATGAGTTCCCAGCCCCACTCAAATTTGTTGTGACTGCTGAGGAGTTTTTTAATTCTGTTTTTTGTATTTTGTTGTTGTCTTGTTTGTTTTCTTTGTATTGCCCCCTTTCCCTATCGGTTTGTTAGCTGCCCTGAGTCCCTTTGGGAATAGGGCGGCATACAAGTTTAATAAAACTAAAACTGAAACTGAACTGAATTATCTAGATTGCTTTCAGTCCGGTTTCAGGCCTGGGTACAGCACGGAAACCGCTTTGGTCGCCCTGACCGATGATCTCTGGCGGGCCAGGGATAGAGGACATTCCTCTATCCTGGTGCTTCTTGACCTCTCAGTGGCCTTCGATACCATCAACCATGGTATCCTTCTGTGACGCCTGGAGGAGGTGGGAGTGAGAGGCACCATTTTACGGTGGTTCTCCTCTTACCTCCCTGACAGGTTGCAGTCAGTGTTGGTCGGGGGGCAAAGGTTGACCCCTAGGCTCCTCAAATGTGGTGTGCCACAGGGTTCGGTCTTGTCCCCCTCCTATTTAATATCTACATGTAGCCGCTGGGTGAGATCATGCGACATGCCACCAATACGCAGATGATAGACAACTGTATCTTTCTGCCCCGTGCCAGCTCAGTGTAGTGGCGGACGTGATGTGCCGATGCCTGGAAACTGTTAGGATCTGGATGGGGGTGAACAAACTTGTGCTCAATCCCGATAAAACTGAGTGGCTTTGGATGTTGCCCCCTAAGGACAGCCTAGACAGTCCATCCTTAACCCTGGGGGAGTGACAATTTCGCAGCTGACACTAGAACATCATCTGTCGGCTGTGACCAGGGGGGCCTTTGCCTAGGTTCACCTGGTGCACCAATTGCGGCCCTAATTGGATCGGGAGGCACGTCAAATGGTCACTCACACCCTTGTCACCTCAAGGCTGGATTATTGCAACGCGGTCTACATGGGGCTACCCTTGAAAAGCGTTCGGAGACTGCAGCTAGTCCTGAATGCGGCCGCGCAAGCGATATTGGGTGTACCGAGGTACACCCACGTTACACCTGTCCTCCGCGAGCTGCAGTGGCTACCAATTGGTCTCCAAACGCAATTCAAGGTGTTGGTTATTACCTTCAAAGCCCTACATGGCTCAGGGCCAACGTATCTTCGAGACTGCCTACTGCCACATACCTCCCAGCGGCCAATAAGATCCCACAGATTGGGCCTCCTTCAGATGCCGTCAGCCAGACAGTGTCTGCTGGCGGGCCCCTGGAGGAGAGCCTTCTCTGTGGCTGCTCCGACTCTGTGGAATCAGCTATCCCCAGAGATCCGGACCATACCCACTCTCATGGCCTTCAGGAAAGCTGTTAAAACCTGGCTGTTCTGGAAGGCCTGGGGCTGTTGACCTCATTGTTGAGGTCCAGCCCCGATTAGAATGAATGCATGTGGATTTCTGATTTTAAACTGTCCTTTTTTTCTTCTTGTTTTTTTTTATTTTCTTTTTATTTTCTTCTTTTTTGTAAGCCGCCCGGAATCCTTTGGGATTGGGCGGCATATAAATTTTAATAATAAATAAAATAAATAAATAAATAAATAAATATTCAGAAACTGGGAAGGAACCATGGCAGCATCACTTGGATTAGCAAAGATATATAATTGAGTATCATCATCTAACAATGTTATTTAATTCTGTGCTGATAGATGATCTAACCCAGCGACTTCATGTAGATATTAAATCAGGGCAGAGAAAAGAGTAGTGTCTTGGGACAATATAGCAATAGCAGTAGACTTATATACCGCTTCATAGGCCTTTCAGGCCTCTCTAAGCGGTTTACAGAGAGTCAGCATATTGCCCCCAACAATCTGGGTCCTCATTTTACCCACCTCGGAAGGATGGAAGGCTGAGTCAACCCTGAGCCGGTGAGATTTGAACCGCTGACCTGCTGATCTAGCAGTAGCCTGCAGTGCTGCTTTTAACCACTGCACCACTGCACCACACTCCAGCATTAGATCTCTCCCCCACCTACTAACATCAGGCAAAATTGGCCTCAAAGGAAAGAAATCCATCCCTTCCTTCCAACCACTATTCAGCATTCACTACTGACCAAATCCCCACAGTTTTTATAAGGACTTGAATGGGTACTGTAAGACTAATGAGGAAAAAACTCTTTCTACAAGGACTATTTTTTGTGTATATATTTTTTCTTCATTTGTCCCTTATGGAGATTTGTTTTCTCTTTGCAGAATGTTTGAATACTTCTGATTCTCTTGTTGTTGCTGGTAGAGGTAAGAGTATAAAAAAGTCTTATATGGTGAGCTCATCTGAGATACTTTCAGATGGAAAGCTACTATTATTTTCTGCCTAATGAGATTCTGCAGCTGTTCCCTCTTTCTCTTAAAAGATTATCTGGCTAATAAAATAAAGACAGGAGGAGTGGAAGGATTGTAAATAAAGAAGACTGTGAATTTTCTGTGAAGGTTTACATAGGCAATAACCTTGTCTCCTTCACAGCACTATGAAAAGTCCAAGCCATTTTTTCCCATTTGTTATGATTTTCATATGGCTTCTTCCATCTCATTTTGTATGTGTACAAAATGTTGATGTGGAGAAAATGGAGTAGTAACCACCGCTTTTGAAATTGGAATATTTAGGTCATATTTATATTCAAGTACTTTCTGTCAAATGCATGAAGTTACACAGGAAAGCTATCTATACAATCTCAAAGAACAACTATAATTTCCCTTCTTCAATTAGATTTATTCACCAGAATGAACAAGACAGTTCAACTGACAAGATGAGTACAATATATAGAAATCAAATTGACTATATCATTAGTAAAAAGGTAGTAGAAAAGCTCAATTATAACATCAAAGACATGGCCAGGTGTTGATGTGGAACAGATCACAAACTGTTCAAATTCAAGTTCCAAGTTAAGCTAAAGAAGAAGACGAAATTAGTTTTCATGATATAATCTTCAACATTCACTCGTGTCAGGAATCCTGAATTGCTTTGGAGTCCTGAGCCTCACTGATGGATAACCAGAGGAATTACAGAATAAAATCAAAGAAATAGTTAATGTTGAATGTGAGAAGTGATTGCTAAAAAGGAAAAAGGAAACAAACTGGGTGTTAGAACAAATGCTGGAAATTGTTGAAAAGAGTAGCCAAAGCTAAGAAAGACAAATTTCTGAAAAAGGAACTTAACGAAGAGTTTCAGAGAGGTATTTGAAAAGACAAGAAGCTGTGTTGCTACAACATATGTAAAGATATATAAATAGACCTGGAAAAATAAGGAAAGGCTTCCAAAAGATCTTTGAAGGTTGTAATCTTGAAATGGTATGCTAAAGGATGTCAATGGACAGATAGCAAGGGAGAACAAAGGAAGGTGGAAGGACTATATTGAAATACTGTACACTATACATATCAACATTATAAGATACCTTAGAAGAGATTATCAACTTATAAAATCCTGAAGTCTAAGAAGACAAAGATCAGCACTCAGATCATTACCTAGTAGGAAGGGTACAGGAAGTAAGGCAATAACCATTGAAATGTGGCAAGCAACAGAAAAAGAATCAATCAAGATTCTAACCAAAAAACCCCGATATTTAACAGAATCTGCAAATCATCATTAATGATTTAATTTTACAAGCCAGTAAAATAATACTTAGGACCATCCAGCACAGATTAGAAATCTGCATAGAAAAGAAATGTCAGCTGTTCAAGCTGGCTTTAGAAAAAGCTGAGAGACACCAGCTATTATTGCTGACACATGTTGAATAATTGAGAAAGCCAAAGAATACCAAGAAGTACTCATTATGTGCTTCATTCATTGTAGAAAGATCTTAAATTTTATCAATTGTTTCAAGCTTTGTGGTGTGCTCCGAAAAATGGGAATCCCAGAATATCTAATCATGCTTATGATAAATTTATATATATAGGTCAGGAAGCCCCAATACAAATAAAACAGCTAACATTCCGATTAGCTCCAGGATGGCAAAGAGATGTGACAAGGCTTTAAACTCTCCCCTTATAACTCTATATGCTAATTACATATAAAACAAAGTTGGATTGAAAGTAATGAGTGTAGCTTTAAAACTGGAGGAAGAAATGCCAATAACCTATGCTATGTTGATGATACCATCCTGATAGCTGAAAATACAGGTATTGATAAAAGTCAAGGGATGCAGTGAAAAAATGGGATTTAAGTTAAATATGAAGAAGATCAAAGTAATGACAACTAGTAGAACAACCAGTCTTGGAACCGGACATGAATATAATGAAGTGGTAGATAGTTTCTGCCTTTTAGGATCAATCATCAACAATAAAGAAACATGCTTCGAACTAATATTTGGTAGGGCAGCCATGAAGACCTTGGAAGGTATTGAAATGCTGTGATTTGTCTATAATTAAAAATATCAGACTTATAAAAACTATGGGATTTCTCTTGACACCGAATGGAAGTCAAAGTTGGACTTTGAAGAAATAGGATATTTTGTTTTCTGTTGATTAGGGGAACTTAAATATATGCCCATCCTTACATGAACTGGAAGATTAAAGTAAATATGCAACGGATAAAGATGTTCTGTGTACTATTTAATGCTTTTAATGCAATCTAAAGCTAGTATCAGAACCTTATTTTTTCACCTTTTTTCTCAAAATAGTCTTTTATAATTTGGGTCTGAGTCAAGAATCATTCTCAGCAAGAGCTAAATAATGACTAAAATGTTTATTTAACATGACAGCAACAACAGCATTCTGCTACCTGCAGAAGCTTAGAAAATGTAACTTCAGCACATTTCTTGAAGTGCAGTAGTGTGCATTACATGTTCCTTTTTTTAACTCTGACTTTGTGCTTATTTGTTGGCATATTTTCTGCCCACCTGTTCTTCAAAATAAACTGCTACATTTATAGCTGGCTTTTAACTACTGTACTAAATCTTCAGCCATACTCCCCTACAGCTCAAATTATGGGATTTACTTTCATCTGTGATGTTACATAAGGCTATTTTCATGCAATACTTAAAACATATGCTTATTTTTTTAAAGGTACATTTAGCAAACTGCCTACGGTACAGTGTACAATTGCTTGTTCTTTAAGAAATAATTTTGAGATGAATTTTCCCTTTGAGTTCAAATGAGAAGCACTCTTATTTAATTGTTTATATTTCTTATTATATACTATTGCTATAATCCTAATAATTATGAGTTCATAATATAAGAAAATAGGTCAGGAACCTAGTTTTATAACTGGCTGTGTTTGCATGTTGCACAAAACTGTAAACCAGCCAAGACATTTTAGCCTAGTGTAATGTATTGTGCAAAACCCATCACTGTGGTTTATTTATTATCCCAACATGGAACACTTTTCATTCAAAACAGTCCTGAAGCAAGGTATGTCTGTCAACGTAAAAGACTGAGATAATTGAGTAAACCATAAGTGGCTTTTTGCGCACAGCCAAATTGTACTGGGCTGAAAACAATTATGGCTGCTTAAATTATGATTAACAAGGAAACTCAAGTTGATAGGCTTTAAAATCGACTCAGGGAAGTGAATGTACAGCAATTGTTCGGCGGAGACTCTGGTTGCCGCCTGGCATTCGGCGGCGGCGGAGTCTCTTGATCGGATTGCGCCACTACGGCCCCTCCGGGTCAGTAGATCCCGGAGGCCTCCTTGGTTTACCGAGGAGCTCCGGGAGAGGAAACGCCGGAGGAGATGCCTAGAGCACCTGTGGAGGTCCGATAAGTCCGAGGCGAACCGAGCACTTCTAACTACCTGCACCAAGGACTATGTCCGAGCATTAAGAACTGCCAAAAGATCATACATTTCTGCCTTGGTTGCGTCCGCCGAGTCACGCCCAGCCGCCCTGTTTAGGATAACCCGCTCCCTCCTTAACAGGAGGGATGCGGGAGACCCCTTGCAGGGTAGGGCTGAGGACTATGCTCAATTCTTGGCGGACAAAGTAGCTCGGTTTCGGTCGGACTTGTACTCCACCGCAGTAGATCCAGCCGAGACACAGGAGGACCACTTGGCAAATCATCTCTGGGTTGAGTTCCAGGATGTTGCCTCTGGGGATGTGGACAAGGCCATTCGAGCTGTAAGTGCCTCCACCTGTATTCTGGACCCGTGTCCCTCCTGGCTGGTTGCCAACAGCAGGGAGGTGACACATGGCTGGATCCAGGCGGTCGTGACCGCCTCCCTTCGGGAGGGGCACTTCCCCGCCGTACTTAAAACGGCGGTGGTGAGACCCCTCCTGAAGAAACCATCCTTGGATCCAGCCATTTTAAACAACTTTCGTCCTGTCTCCAACCTCCCCTTTATCGGGAAGGTTGTTGAGAAGGTGGTGGCCTTCCAGCTTCAACGGGCCTTGGAGGAAGCTAGTTATCTTGACCCCTTCCAGTCTGGCTTCAGACATGGTTACAGCACAGAAACCGCTTTGGTCGCATTGACCGATGATCTCTGGAGGGCCAGAGATGGAGGCTATGCGTCCATCCTGGTTCTCCTTGACCTCTCAGCGGCTTTCGATACCATCGACCATGGTATCCTTCTGCAACGACTGCGGGAGGTGGGAGTGGGAGGCACTGTTTTACAGTGGTTCTCCTCCTACCTCTCGGACAGGTCGCAGTCGGTGTTGGTCGGGGGGCAGAGATCGTCCCTGAGGCCCCTAACATGTGGGGTGCCGCAGGGTTCGGTCTTATCCCCCCTACTATTTAACATATACATGAAACCGCTGGGCGAGATCATTCGGAGGCACGGGATAAAATACCACCAATATGCGGACGATACGCAACTGTATCTGTCCGCCCCGTGCCAACTCAATGAAGCGGTGGACATGATGAACCAGGGTCTAGAGGCCGTTAAGAACTGGATGAGCGCTAACAAACTGGTACTCAACCCGGACAAGACCGAGTGGCTGTTGTGCTTCCCTCCCAATAATTTGGCTAATGTACCAACACTTAGGCTGGGGGGTCAAATTTTATACCCCTCAGATAGGGTCCGCAACTTAGGAGTCCTCCTGGACCCACAGCTGACTTTTGACCACCAGCTGTCAGCTGTGACCAGGGGGGCATTTGCCCAGGTTCGCCTGGTCCGCCAGTTGCGGCCCTACCTAGACCGGGAGGCTCTCACAACAGTCACTCGAGCCCTTGTGATCTCTAGGCTGGAATACTGCAATGGGCTCTACATGGGGTTGCCCTTGAAGTGCATCCGGCGACTACAGTTAGTCCAGAATGCAGCCGCGCGAGTGATAGTGGGCGCACCGCGGTTCGCCCACGTTACACCCGTCCTCCGCGAGCTGCACTGGCTACCTGTTGGTCTCCGGGTGCGCTTCAAGGTACTGATGACCACCTTTAAAGCACTCCATGGTAGTGGATCTGGGTACTTGAGAGACCGCCTTCTGCCGATTACCTCCCTTCGACCAATTAGATCGCACAGACTGGGCCTCCTCCGAATCCCATCTGCCAGTCAATGCCGACTGGCGACCACACGGAGGAGAGCCTTTTCTGTTGCAGCTCCGACCCTGTGGAACGATCTCCCCGTTGAGATCCGTACCCTCACCACCATCCAGACCTTCCGCGCAGCCCTCAAGATCTGGCTCTTCCAGCAGGCCTGGGGATAGGTTCCCAATTCACCCGCCCGAGTGTTTGATTGCTGAACGAAAGTTGTGTTTTATTATTTTTCTTTGTTCACATTTTGTTTTGTTTTTTGATACTGCACCCCCCTCCCTTGTGATTGTAAGCCGCCCTGAGTCCCCTCAGGGAAAAGGGCGGCCTATAAATTTTAATAAATGAAATGAAAAAATGAAATTGGAGTCAAAGCAAGGAGAATCCTTTGTGTTTGGAGAACATAACTGCTAGGAAAGGCTCTGAAGACTGATGGTGGTGTGAACATACATCCGCTTGTATCACAAAAGACTTGTCCAGGTCAGAGTGTTTTAGGACCGATTCGACAGTGAAAAGACATTTTAGTTTCTCGAATGCAGCTTGGCACTCGAGTGACTATTGATTTGATTTTGATTTTATTGAACTTGTATGCCGCCCTATTCCCTGAGGGGACTCAGGGTGGCTAACAAACCAAATAGGGAAAGGGGGAGTACAAAAGACAAAAAGACAAAACAAATACAAAAAACAAATTAAAACTCATCAACAGCCACAACCATTCGAGTGGGGTTGGGAACTCATCAGCCCCAGGCCTGCCGGAACAGCCAGGTTTTAATGGCTTTGTGGAAAGCCTGAAGGGTGGTGAGGGTCCGAATCTCGATGGAGAGATCGTTCCAGAGGGCCAGAGCAGCCACAGAGAAGGCCCTCCCCCGGGGGATCGACAGTCGACACTGGCTAGTTGATGGAATGCGGAGGAGGCCTAATCTGTGGGATCTAATTGGTCGTAGGGAGGTAATTGGCAGAAGGCGGTTTCTCAAGTGCCCAGGTCCGATACCATGCAGGGCTTTAAAAGTAACGACTAGCACCTTGAAGCGCATCCGGAGTCCAATAGGCAGCCAGTGCAGGTGTAACGTGGGTGTACCGAGGTGCACCCACAATCGCTCGCGCGGCTGCATTCTGGACAAGCTGAAGTCTCTGAATGCTCTTCAAGGGCTGCCCCATGTAGAGCGCATTACAGTAGTCCGGTCTTGAGATCACAAGGGCTTGAGTGACTGTTCTGAGTGCCTCCCGGTTCAGGTAGGGATGCAATTGGTGCACCAGGCGAACCTGGGCAAATGTCCCCCTGGTCACAGCTGACAAATGGTGTTCTAAAGTCAGCTGTGGGTCCAGGAGGATTCCCAAATTGCGGACCCTGTCTGAGGGGTGTATAATTTCACCCCCCAGCCTGAGAGTTGGAATACAAGGCCAATTATTGGGAGGGAAAAACACAAGTCACTCGGTCTTGTCGGGATTGAGTGCAAGCTTGTTCACACCCATCCAGACCCTAACATCCTCCAGGCACTGACACATCGCGTAAACCGCTTCACTGAGTTGGCACGGGGCGGACAGATACAACTGTGTATCGTCCGCATATTGGTGGTATTTTATCCCGTGCCACCGAATGATCTCACCCAGTAGCTTCATGTAGATGTTAAACAGGAGGGGGGACAGGACCGAGTCCTGCGGCACCCCATACTTAAGGGGCCTAGGGGTCGACCTCTGTCCTCCAACCAACACCGACTGCGACCTGTCTGAGAGGTAGGAGGAGAATCACCGAAGAACGGTGCCTCCCACTCCCACCTCTCGCAAACGCCGCAGAAGGATACCATGGTCGATGGTATCGAAGGCTGCTGAAAGGTCAAGGAGCACTAGGACAGAGGCATGGCCCCTGTCCCTGGCTCTCCAGAGATTATCGATCAGCGTGACCAAAGCAATTTCCGTGCTGTAGCCAGGCCTGAATCCAGACTGAAAGGAATCTAGATAATCGGTTTCATCCAAGGACCACCGGAGCTGAGAGGCCACCAGTTCAAGGAATGTTCAAGGAATGCTTGGGCTTGGGCTTAGCTTCTCCATTTGTTTTCAGAATCTTGGTGATTGGTAGTGCTATCTGGACAAATGTGGGTTGAATTAACAGTAGAACTTTGCAAACCGGAGAAAGCTCTGCAATTACCTTCTCGTTCAAGGGGTTCCCACTCTAATTTACCCGAACTTTACCATCACCATGCCCTCTTTCAAAATCTGATATCCCAGTAATCTAGGCTGGTCTTATGAAAGTCACACTTGGACAGCTTTGCATAAATTGAGCCTTCTGCAATTTTTTCAAGCACAGCTCTGACCAGTTTCACATGGTCCTCTTGGTCTTGGTGTAGATTAATAAATCACCCAGGTATACCAAGACTCCTTTGTACAGATGCTCATATAAGATCTCATTTATCAATTGCATGAATACTGCAGGTGCTCCCTGTAACTGAAATGGCATCAGGTGGAACTGGTAACAGTCCAGGGGGCTTGTGTCCCAGTCCATGGAAGGGGTTCTATTTTTTCAACCATTCTTAGCCTAGAACCATTGCTTCCATTGTTGCAGGGGCTACAATAAATCTGATAGTCTCTACCTGAGTCCCAGCCTTGACAGCTTGACAGATTCAATCAGGCAGGTCACTGGTACAACTCCTGTTATCAAATGGTCCAATTAGGAAAATGCCATAAGCTGTCTCAATTTTCTCAGTCTTATTCCCTAACTTCTCTACCACTTGGTGGCTAACCTGGCAGTGTTAGACATCCTGAATCCAATAGGGCAGAAAGGATTCCTGTTACTCCTGAAGAGGACACCACAATTTCCACCATAGCCATCTCAGAGATGATGGTGCTGCATACTATCGGGTCGGCTTCTCCTTTGCTGTCACTCTCATAGAAAACAGGTCTCATCTTGGTGGGGGTCAGAATTTCCTCCTCCCCACTGGACTGCAGGGGAGAGAACTCCATGACCTGCTGCTCTATGTGAGTCTTCTCCTTTGGTTTTGCCAGAGGTTTCTTACTTTTCAGCTGGCCCTGGGGGGGAGTATTTACCAGACATGGCGTTCAGCATTTGATGGCTCAGTGTCCCTCTTTCCATAGGAGAAGCAAGCTTCTGGACTTTGACAGGGCTTCCCTCTTCTGATTGGAGGTACACCACCTTTTCTTCCTCTAAGAGGGTCACTCACTTCTCCAGCACCCAGTGAGGCCAACTATTCTGCCTGGTGTATTCATGGTATTCCGTCAAGTCACTTCAGTAGCCATCTGGTACCACGTTAGAACTGGATTAATGTCAAGTATCCCATTGGTAAATGCAGCAAAAGAAACTCTTGGGACATTATTTTACCAAAAGTATAATTTTACTGATAATTCCACATAGGCACAGAAGTAGCAAAACCAGTTCTAAAGTTTCCTCATGAAAACCAGCATAGGTAAAATTCCCCTTTCCCCCTGGACCTCCCCACAGTTCATTGTCCACCAATAAGTTGTATTCATTTTGTTTTGAGAACATTCTGAGCAGCTAAAAGTTTCCTCCGCATTTGACCTTGGGGTGTAGGGGCTATCCTGGGCTGCTTCAGCTTACTTGAATTCCTGAATTCCCTCCCAAGCCTCCTTTGCATTCATCCCATTCCCTGTTTCTGTTGTCAAAGATTGAATGAATAACATTTATGTTTCCTGAGATGACATTTCTAAATAACATTGTGCTTTTAGATGGCCCATTTCTATGATGGATATTTTATTAGTTTACTGATTTAGTGTAATTTAAATTTTTGGTTTATCAAAATGTAATTTAAAATTGTATATAGCCAAATAGTTCATAGCTTAGGTTTATAGAACAAATAATTGATTTCTAATGAGAAGTAATCCCTTTACCTTCTTTAGTTTAAATGGGGGATTTTTTTTTAAACAGGAAAATTGCCCTTGAAATGAGCTCTTTTGTTACTTATATTTACTTTTCCACATAGTTGTCACAATTCACTCTACATTTCTGCCAATGACAGATAAGCTTCTTAAAGCCATCACAAAGACCGCCATACTTTGTCTCTTCAACAGTTTTCACAATACTTTCAACTTCTTCTTTTGAGTCAGATGCCCACAAAGTTATTTATTCAATTTAGAAAAAAGCTCAGCATCAAAGTTGCTCACCATCAAAGTCTGTTTGGTATTATGATGGATGGTGGATGGGTGAAACAGAAAGATCTAACTTCACAATTCCCTGCATTGTCATGTTGCAGCAAAATTTCTTTCTTGTGCTTCTGAACTCTGTTTCAGCATTGCTTCAAAATATTGTACCACTCTGAATTGATAGTAGTATAGGTTTAGGAAAATTCATGTGAATAAATCCATCTGCATCCCATAAAACTATAAACATGAGTTTTAATGCCAAAGCAGGTTTTGAATTTTTGTCACAAATGAAACTTTGTGATGACACTTCATGGACTGGCATCAGAGATGGTATTCAGCTAGTTCGGACCGGTTTGAGTGAAACGGTAGCAGAAATTTTGATTGGTTCACCGAACTGGTAAATATCACCTCTGGCTGACGCTGCCTCTGTCCACTCGCTCACCCACTTGCTGCTTGCCACTCACCCCCACTCACCTGCTCGCCCACTCACCAGCCCACTCCCACCCTATATATGTTGCCTTCACCACACGGCCCAGCTAATCGCCTCACCTTGCCAGTCGCCTCTGCACCTCACCCACTCTGCTCCAAAGGTAAGCATGCCACATGTTCACCCTTCACTTTGGGTTGGGGCCCGGGGCCCAGGGATGTGCCATTCCCTGAGGCCCCAGAGCCGCTGCCCGCTCGCCATTCGCCTTTGCTGATTCTGAGTTTAGCCACCACATACCCTGGACAGAAAGGCTGCAATAGTTGTAAATATTTTTTAGTAGCAGGGTCTGTGGGTGTGGCTTGGTGAGGGGGGTCATGTGATGGAGTGGGTGTGGCCAATTCAACATCATGCACGTTGAGTTGGCCATGCCTGCTCAGTCACATGATCCCTCACCAAGCCAGTCTACTGGTAGCGTAGCTTTTTTTTACCGGTAGTAAAAAAAAAAAAAAGAATCCCATCATATCCAATCCTCAGAAACTACCCAGATAAGTCCCTGCAGTTTTCTTGGAAAGGTTTTTCAGCTAGGGCTGAGAGAGACTGGCCCAAGGTTTCGCAGCTGGCTTTTATGCCAAGGTAGGACTAAAATTCACACTCTCTCAGTTTGTAGCCTGCTGCTTTTTTTTAATTGATTTTTTTTTTAAAAAAAAGGTTTTACAAATATATGCCTCCCCTCCCCCCCAACCCCAACTCCCACCCACCCACCCCCAACCTCCCAGAGCAAATACAGGGTATAAACATTAACATACATATTCTAAAATAAGCTAACAGACTTTAGCATCATCCATCACTTGTACTTTAACTCCCCTTTTTTAAAGCTAACTTTAAGAAAATTGTATCCTTCCTTGCTCATTTACTCATAAGCTATCTGGAATTTCTTAATCCCATATTTATTCTGAATATAGTCAATCCATCTTCTCCATTCCAGCTTATATTTCTCATCTGGGTGGTCCTTAAGATATGCAGATATTTTAGCCATCTCTGCTAAGTTTGTTAATTTTAGTGTCCATTCTTGAATAGTAGGTAATTCTTCCTTCTTCCAGTACTGCGCCACCAATAGTCTTGCTGCTGTTCAAAATCATATTAGTCTCTATAACTGTACAGTCTGTAATTATACCTAACGGGAATAACTGAGGAGTAAACTTTATCCTCTTTTTAAGAATATTTTGCATAATCCACCATATTTTTATCCAAAATGCTTTAACCTTTTTACAAGTCCACCATATATGGTAATACATAGCATCAACACAATCACATCTCCAGCATTTAGGTTGTAAATTTGGATACATACACGCCAATTTTTTAGGATCTAAGTGCCACCTATAAAACATCTTGTAGAAGTTCTCTCTCAGGTTTTGGGCTTGAGTAAATTTTACGTTCCTTACCCATATCTTTTCCCATGTATCCATCATTATTGGTTCTTCAAAATTTTGTGCCCACTTTATCATACAGTCTTTAACTAATTCAGTTTCAGAATCTATTTCTATCAATATTATATAACCTTTTTATATGCATTGGGCTTTGATCCCTAATTTGTTTTATTAGATTGTCTTCGTTCTGTGTGATGCCAATTTTCTGGTCTTTTTTCCATCTGGCCTGTAACTGACCATACTGAAACCATGTTTGAATCACCCTTTCCTCTTTTAATACATTCAGAGATTGTAACTGTAATATACCTCTTTCTATAGTGAGAAGCTGTCTATATGTGGTTACATCCTGTTTTTGTTCTATGCTTATATTCTCTATTGCGTGTCTGGGAATTGCCCACATGGGTATCTTGTCATTTAATTTATATTGATATTTTTTCCAGACATGCAGTAGAGCATTCCTTAAAATATGACTTTTAAAAGTCTTATCCACCTTTTTATCATATATCAAATAAGCGTGCCAACCATATACCCAATCATACCCTTCAATGTTCAGTATTCTATCCTCCGTTGAGTTGATCCAATCACTAATTATTGATAAAACTACTGCTTCATAGTATAATGTTAAGTTTGGCATTTTCAAACCTCCTCTCTCACGTACATCTTGCATTATTTTAAGTTTTATTCTCGGTTTCTTCTCTGCTCAGACAAATTTATTAATACCCTTCTGCCAATCTACCAAATTTGCATCTTTTTAAAGTATTGGTATCATTTGAAAAAGAAATAAAAACTTAGACAAAACATTCATTTTTACTGCTGCTATCCTTCCCAACACAGTTGTAGTTTTCCCCATTTTTTCATCTCTACCTGTATTCTATGCCACAATGGTTCGTAATTATACTTATATAATTTCCCATTTGAGGTTGTAATATAAACTCCTAAATATTTAACCTTTTTTACTATCTCACATCCTGTTATTCTTTCTAATTCTTCTCTTTGGTTTGTGTTCATATGTTTAACTAACATCTTTGTTTTGCCTAAATTTATTTTAAACCCAGATACTTGACCATATTGATTAATCATATTCATTAAGGCCTTAGTAGATTTCCCTGGTTGGGTTAAAGTTACAACCAAGTTGTTCGCAAATGCTCGTAATCTGTATTTGTGATGTCTAATCTTAATTCCCTGTAAGTCATCTGACCCCCGTATTTTATTCAGCAATAACTCCAGGGTTAAAATGAACAATAATGGAGATAGGGGACAACCCTGTCTTGTATCTTTTTCAATTTTAAAAGGTTATGTTAAGCTTACCATTAACTATCATTTGTGCTGTTTGTTCCTGGTATATTGCCTTGATAGATTGTATAAAGTGCTCTCCAATTTGCATCCTTTGTATTATTTTCATTAGAAATTGCCAATTCACTCGATCAAATGCTTTCTCCGCATCCAGAAATATGAGCACTGCGGGGACTTGGTTATTCTTTCCCAGATACTCCAATATATTAACAATTTGTCTTACATTATGTCTCATTTGTCTCCCTTGTATAAAACCAGTTTGATCATTGTGGATCAGTTGTTGTATAACTAACATCAACCTCTTTGCTAATATTTTAGCAAAAATTTTGTAATCTGTATTGAGTAATGATATAGGCCTATAATTTTGGGGCTGGCTGAGATCTTGATCTTCTTTGGGAATCAGGGATATGAAAGCTGTTTTCCAAGATGGAGGTACCCTTCCTTCCAATTCTGGATTCTGGATTCTGTTAAATAATTCTTTAAGGGGTTCTACCATTTCTAATTGTAAACTTTTATAATAAACTGCTGTCAATCCATCTGTACCAGGTGCTTTCCCAGCTTTTAACTGTTTAATTACCTGGAGGATTTCCTCCGAAGTTATTGGTTGGTTCAATCTCTCCCTTTGCTCATCTTTAACTATAGGTATTTTTTCTTTCTCCAAGTATCTATCTATATCTAAGCCTTGTATTTTATCACCAGTGTACAATCTTGTGTAAAATTCTAAGAAAACCTTTTTAATCATATCCTGTTGATGAACTTCTTTATCTTTATGGTATATTTTTTCTATAATACAAGATTTATATTTTTTCCTTGTCATATATGCTAACCATCTTCCTGGTTTATTTGCATTGCAAAAAGTATTATGTTTAGCATATAACAAATTAGTAGCCACCTGGTCATCAGTAGCCATCAACATATTAAATTGCGGTCGTAATAAGGTAATTGCCTCTTTTGTCTTCTTATCACCTGGGTTGGATATTAACTCCTGCTCTTTCTTCTTTATCTCTTCCTCTAGTTCCTTTCTTTTTCCCCCTATGTCTATATAGCTCATTTAAATGTATTAAAACTCCTCTCATATACGATTTGCTTGCATCCCAAACCATTTCCATAGATGTACCCTTGTTCATATTGAAAACAAAATATTCTCTCAGCAATTTTTTGCATTCATTGAAATTTTCCCATATCTAACCTCCAGCACCTTCTAGATGCCTTCCCATATTCCAATTCCATCCAGACCGGGTTATGGTCTGTTAAGGCTCTGGAGCATATCTTCGTCTTCTTTACCTTAGAAAGAAAATCATTTGTAGTTAGTATAAAATCAATCCTAGAAAAAGATTGATACCTATCAGAAAAAAATGTAAAGTCCTGCTCTTTAGCATTCCTTTCCCGCCAGATATCTGTTAGTTCCAAATCATCCATCATATCAAAAAAAGACTTAGGTAGTTTTGCAATTGCAATATATCTTCCTTGAGAGTCTGCTTCAATTAGTTCAGCCTTTATATCCTTTCTTAGGTATATAACTATATCAAAATATTGTCCCAATCTTGCATTCATCAAATATTTCTGGTCATATGTTCTAATATGTGTTTCTTGCAAGCAAATTACGTCATTTTTAAATTGTTTCAGATAGTGGTATATTTTTTCATTTTCTGTGGTGAGTTTAAGCCAGTGACATTTCAAGTTAAAAATTTAATTGTCATCTTTAGCTCCCTGAAGCTTTTTAAGAGCCACCTGGAAATCCTGTAGTTTGATTTTCGGTCTAGCTCCTCCCACTGCTTCTGAGTTGATATTTATGGTTTCTTGAACCATTGTCTGGGCTTGTTGCTTCTTTAGTTCTTGTTCCTTGCGTTTGGTAGCCGCTCGGGTTTGTCTTTGCTCCTTAATTCCGTCTGACTCCATCAGAAGATTCAGAACTTGGGCCACCTCCAATGATCCTTGGGCATCTTGCTGTCTGGCCTCTCCTGCTTGCTCCCTTTCTCTAGATCCTGGAGATGAGGGGTAACCAGCCTTTAATACGTTGCTTTAAAAATCTCTGGCCTTCCAAACTGAGTTAAGATGGTATCTTTGTCCCAGGTAGTTAACCACTAATCCGGCTGGGGCTTCCCATCTATATTGTATCTGGCGGTTTTTAAGTTCATCCACTAGGAATGCATAGTCTTTTCTGGACCTCAACATTTTTGGTGGAATTTCCTTCAAAACTAGCACCTCCTGGCCTGCAATCTGCAACTTGGTTTTATAGGACTCTTGTAGTATCAGGTTCCTTGTATTCCTCGTAGCAAAGTAGACTACAATATCTCTTGGTAGTTGTTTCTGTCTGGCAATCCATGAATTAATGCGGTATATTTTGTCTATTTGCCAGTCATAGTCCACTCTCGGTTGACCTACTAATTGATCAAAGGCTTCTGAAAGAATCTCCTTCAGGTTTTTTTGATTATTCTCTTTAAGGCCTCTTATTCTCAAAGCAAGTTCCATCTGTCTATATTGTAGCATTGTAATTTCTGATTCTGTATTATCAACCTTGCTTTGAACTTCTTCAACTTTACTTACTAAATTGACATTAGACTGGTTAATTTCTTCCACTTTATCATCCAATAAAGATACATAGCCAGACTAGCCTTTAAAGGCTTCCACAATATCTTCTCTTATCTCTTGGTTGCGAATATGGATTAGCTCTTTGATTCCAAAAATTTCCTCCAAGACCGCCTTGAAGGCAGCTGAAACATTTTCCTTTATCTTAAGTTCTAAAGCAACTGCCTGCTCTGTTAAAGTGTCCTTTAAAACTCTTTGCAGCACGTCCTGGGTTAACACTTCTGCAGCAGGAGCAGGAACAGGATGGGGGGGGGGGAATAATGACTGTAATTTATTTGTTGGGGCTGGAGAGCTACCAGCACTCTTTGAAGTCGTTTTAAATTGTTTTGAAGCCATTTCTAACCTTCAATTAAGCTTATCTTCCACCAATTTATTAAGTCCAAACAAACCGCTTATTCCAATTATTACTCTTGTAACTTATTAATAAATCAATGATGTTTTAAGTGATCTTAAACTCTGTAGTAGTTTGTTAAATTACGGTTCAGCCCCACCTTTAAAACTCCAGCGCCATTTTATCTTTTGTCTCATTAGATTTAACAGAAGGAGTTTTTGTAAAATGGAGCTAAAGTTTAAGTATACCTACAGTTGTAGATTCTCCGATATTTGTTCTGCCTGCTTTTTGCTCAGATGTAAATCAAACATTGTGCAGGGGTGGTCGTGAGCCTTTGTTTCTGCGAAAAGCAGAATGAGTCCCAGGCGCGGAGTGTGCCGAGCTACAGGGGGGCTCACACCTTCCACACACCCGAATTATCTCCTGGGGGGGTTAATGGAGCTCTACCCATGCTCAGCAGCTCTCCCCCTTCTTCTTTTCCCGAGGAAAGGGTTATCAAACTGTCAGACGGCTGATATATGCTGTCCAAACAGTGTAACGCAATCTCGGGGCTGGAGCTCCTCAGAAGAGCCAATCTTCAGGCTACATAGAGCCACTGGAAGTCCTGATGCCTTAACTACTACACCACACTGGCTCTTATGTAATGGATATTGTTTATACATTTGATTTGTAAATTTTTAATTTGTCAAGTTACTCTAGAATCACAACTGTCTTATTGACCAATGATTTAGTTTAAAAAAAATAGTTCAGATATAGGCATTTTCTGATCTTCTGTTATGCAAATTATTCCACAATATTCTTCAGATGTCGTGTTAGATCAGTATCACTTTTCCCTCTCTGTTTTGTAATCAGAAAACTCTGCTAGCTGGGTTTCTCTTTTATGTCTGCCTTTATAAAGTTATTTTCACTTGTTAGTGTAGAGTTCATTATTTATTTATTGTATTTGTTGTATTTCTAACCCCTCTTTCCTTTGGAAGATCAGGGTAACATACATGGGAATTTTCCCTGGTTCATTCCCACAACAAAAGGGAAATAAATTTTAATGAAAGTGAATGATCCCAAAGCCACCTGAAATTCGATCTTTGAGTTGCCCCTTAGTCTCTCTGCTTCAGTCCAATATTTTAACTATTGTGCTACATTGGTGCTACCCTACATGTTCTTTAAGGAAGAAGCATCAGTGAAATATATAGAACTGATTACAATTTTAATATTTATGGCATCATATTGTTTATTTCCATCCACTCTGCCTTGTTTTATTTACTGATATACTTGGTGGTTGTATGTGTGTATCTTTTATAAGGACAAATTTTCCTGTTTTAAAGAAGTTTAAGTTCCTTGATTCTACATATTACTATTATTCTGGAATGTGTTTTCTTGAGGTTCTGATTTCTTTGAACTACCATTACTAGGGTTTTGAATAAGCATAATGCTAAACCATTGTTTGTTTTAACTAAGCCTTGTTGAAAAGTCTAAATCAGCTGGATTCACACAATATATTGGGGTCAAATTAACATGCTTTGGTTTGAGATAAAATGTGTACCCCTAAATCCTAAAGGGATTTTTCAATTCTGTTCTAGCATCTTCTTAATTAATCTTCTCAACTCAGAGAATATAGTGTCTACTCTTTTGATTAATTTAAAAACAAATTTTTGACCTTCCTCAGCATATTATCCTGATGGATCTTCATGTCATTCTGGATTTTTGCACTTGAGTTGTTGACGTTCCTTCAAAATCTAGAAAGCACAATTTTTCTTTCAACTGATTGTAAATAGCCAAAGACAATGTTTAAAGTCTTATTTCTCAGTCTGAAATCAGTTTGCTATTGACACATGACTCTATCTACAATACATATCCTGTATTTCATTGCTTTGTCATGCATAAAATTATACAAGATAAAATTCAGAAAATGATATGCTTGAAAAAATAATCTGACTGCTATTAAGAATTGAATGTGTCAGGCCTTTCATTCAGAAAGCAGTCATTTACTTTTTCAAATTGTCTGCATGCAAATGTTACTATATTTTCACATCTTAAAATAAATGTACCAGTACATGTAAGACTAATGCTGTGGTAGTAATAAATGCTTAGATGGTTGGAATGTGAAATTTGATGATTATTTAACCCAGATCAATTGTATTATTTTGGTTAAATTGGTTAAAACATTTGAGCATTTCAATATATTTTGTATATGTTCTCTTGTAAATATGGGCAAACATTTTTAAAAATTGAGAATTCACTTCTCATGCATAAATCATTATTTGTCAGGCCTAAGGAAATTCAGACATAAGCAATATCTAGGCTTCTAATTTCAGAAAAAGGAAATTGTGATACAAAAGACCATAGGCAAATGGGCTTGATATCAAATTAAAGCAGCAATTAAGCTGATAAATTACATCTTTGAGCTTCTCCTCATGCAAAATTGACTCGAATAATAGAAGTTTGTAACATATACCAGATTGTGACTACTGCACTTGTTTACAGTATTAATCTAATAGCCAAGGACTTGGACACAATATTTTGGCACCCAACAATCTCAGTTTTACTTATTTTGCATCTTTTTTAACCTTTGTTTGTTCTACCCAATTTCTCTGTCCATCTCAATACACTATTCCACTTCTATTTTCCATATTGGGTTCAAGATGGGGAAAAATCATTCTGATTTACCAGACTACACTGAATCAGGATGAATCTAATTATTACCATTTTGAGTAATATTTAAAAGTCAGTTCTGAAATAGAAAGTCTGAAACAGAAGGTCTAGAAGCACATAAGGAAATTAGTCATGAAGTACAAGGGCATTAGCACTGACTAGCACTGTTGATATTACTAGTTTGGGTAATAAAATGCCTGCAAGAAAACAATCAAGCTCATAGAGTACCAAGGACCCTTTATTTCAAACCTAAGTTACAAATATTCTCCTTTATTGGGTCCACCTAAGAATGATTTATGGCTCTTAGAAAACAAGCAGAATCCAAAAACCATGTAACTACTTCCAAGATTTCTTCTTGGAGACTTGACAATACCTGATCTACTACCTCATAAAACAGAGGTTGGCTACTTCTTGGTGGCTAAAGTGTGTGTTTTTCAATTTTTTCACAATCAAGGACTAGATGCAAGAGGAAGAGATCTAAGGAGAAATGTAAAAATATAAACTAATAATTAAAATTTGGAAAATAATGACTTGCCAATGAATTAAAACTCCCAACTGGAATTTTTGCATAAGCCTTAACAATACTGGATAAAGTTAGGTAATGTTAAAGATTATGAAGCTATTAAGATTAAGGTCTCCTTGTCAAGAGATGAGATTCGGTAAATCATATAGAGAGGGCTGTCTAAAGTGGTATTGTTATTGCTAAATCAATACAAGGGTACACTGCTATGCCACAATGACTGAGGCTAAATTACAATATATAGTTTCCAACCCAAAATTACAATATACAGTATTCCAACCCAAATCAATTGTAGGACAACACTTACAGCAATAACAAAGTTTCCAAGACCCCATAGAAGGCCAACAAGTTTGGGACCAACTGAATCACAGCAGTTCCAAAGGATAGATGCAAAAAAAGTGTCTTTGATTCCACTTGGTTTTTTATTCTCTTCCCAGATAATCATGCTGGACTGTGCCTCAGTCAACTCGAAAAGACATGCACAGTCAGATTTTAACTTCTTAGGAAAAAAGATATGAAAGAGAGGATTATTTTTGCTTTTGTTTAAGAAAGCCCAGCTAATGCTTTGTAGCAGAAAGTTAATCCATTGAAACAAGATCTGATATTCATCCTAAAATAAGCAGAATCAGGAGCACATCATTTTCCTGCAGCATTAATACATTTAATAACTTCTGCACCAGAAAGTACAAGCATCCCAATGAATTTTTTAACATTAATATATGACTCATTTCTTTACAGTAAATTAATATTAGGGAACATTTCAAAGCAATAACCAGCAGTTATTGAACAACAATAATAAACTTGTAATTCAGAACCAGCAAGGCTCTTCAGAAAGTAAGTCCCATCATTTTAGAACAGAATAGCACACACACAGAGACGCCAATTAGCAGATTCTATTCTTAGGTATATGCCATTGATATAGTTTACTTGGACTCCAGCAGTGGTGGGATTCAGCCAGTTCACACCTATTCGGGAGAACCGGTTGTTGGAAGAAATCTCCTTTTGTTTTTTTCCACTTTACAGGGCTAATCCTGTAAGGAAGGCAGGAAGGAAACATTCTGATGTTGTTTCTAGCCTAATCTTTATTGCCCTGATTACAAAAACTGCTTCTCTGGTTAACCCTTATTACATTGTAACAGCTAAAGCGAAGCAGGCATCGATGTGAGTCACGTTCAGTTGGCCATGCCCACCCAGTCACATGACCACCGAGCCATGCCTACCCAGCTGGTCATTAGGGCAGAGAACCGGTTGTTAAATTATTTGAATCTCACCACTGGACTCCAGTAAGGCATTTGATAAGGTAGACCATAACCTACTACTAGATAAAGTAGAAGAATGTAGGTTAGACAGCATCACCACCAGATGGATTCGTAACTGGCTGACCAACCACACTCAATGTGTAGTCCTCAATGGAACTGCATCTACATGGAGGGAGGTACGCAGTGGAGTACCCCAAGGCTCTGTTTTAGGCCCAATACTCTTCAACATCTTCATCAATAATTTGGATGAGGGAATAAATGGGGAACATCAAATTTGCAGATGACACCAAGCTGGCAGAAATAGCCAACACTCCAGAAGATAGGCTTAAGATACAGAAGGATCTTGACAAACTTGAACATTGGGCACTATCTAATAAAATGAAATTCAATGGTGAAAAGAGTAAGGTTCTACATTTAGGCAAGAAAAATGAAATGCACAGGTACAGTATAGGTGGTACCTTGCTCAATAGTAGTAACTGTGAGAGGGATCTTGGAGTCCTAGTGGACAACCATTTAAATATGAGCCAGCAGTGTGCAGCAGCTGCCAAAAAGCCAACATAGTTCAGGGCTACATAAACAGGGATAGAATCAAGATCACATGAAGTGTTAATGCCTTTATAATGCCTTGGTAAGGTCACACTTAGAATACTGCATTCCGTTTTGGTCACCACCAGGGGTGGGTTCCTGGCAGTTATAACCCCTTCTATAGAAGAGGTTCCACAAATCTACCGTGCCGTTTAGAACTGGTTCCAGCTCCCTCCCCTTGCCGGTCCGCACCACACTTGCCCCACCCACCACTCACTGATTGGCTGGCTCACCAATCACCCCACCCACCTCTAAGAGTCGTATCTAAACCTTAAAGTCTTAAAGCTGTCCAATGTGAACATCCCTGGGTTTTTTTTCCTAAAGGGTTAGGGGTGCAAAGGTCTTGTAACTTGACAGCTTTAAAACTTGCACACTTCAATGCCAGAGTTCCTGAGCCAACATGACTGGAGGAGGAATTCTGGGAGTTGAAGTCCACAAGTCTTAAAGCTGTCAAGTTTGAACACCCCTGGGGTTTTTTTCTAAAGGGTTAGGGGTGCAAGGGTCTTGTAACTTGACAGCTTTAAAACTTGCGTGCTTCAAATGCCAGAGTTTCTGAGCCAACATTTTGGTTGCTAAGCAAGAGTGTTGTTAAGTGAGTTTCACCACATTTTACAAGTTGGCCGTGCCCACCCAGTCACATGGCTGGTAAGCCACTCCCACCGGTCACATGGCCAGAAAGCCACTCCCACAAAGCAGGCCACACCTACAGAAGAGGTTGTAAAAAAATTTGAAACCCACCACTGGTCGCCACAATGTAGAAAAGATGTGGAGACTCTAGAAAGAATGCAGAGAAGAGCAACAAAGAAGGACTAAGGGATACATGATAGCAGTGTTCCAATATCTCAGGGGTTGCCACATAGAAGAGGGAGTCAAACTATTCTCCAAGGCACCTGAGGGTAGAACAAGAAGCAATGGGTGGAAACTAATCAAGGAGAGAAGCAATTTAGAACTCAGGAGAAATTTCCTGACAGTTAGAACAATTAATCAGTGGAACAGCTTGCCTCCAGAAGTTGTGAATGCCCCAACACTGGAAATCTTTAAGAAGATGTTGGATAGTCATTTGTCTGAAACGGTATAGGGTTTCCTGCCTAGGCAGGGGGTTGGATTAGAAGACCTCCAAGGTCCCTTCCAACTCTGCTATTGTATTGTATTGTATTATATATAAGCTATCAAATTCATTTTTCAAATACATTATGATTTTTGGATTTTTATTCTGGGTGATTGTTGATGTAGATTCCTGCCCAATGAATCAAGAGAACAGATTTCCAGATTTCTAACCCTCCTCAATTTCTGTTGAAAAAGCATCTGAAAATAAGAATATAATATTTGAGGGAACCACAGAAATTGGTTGGATTCCCATGAACTTCCAATCTCTGTTATTGTCAGCCTCTGCTTTGCTATTTGCTTTTGGCTGCCATAGAAACAGGGAGGGGGGCATGGTATTTGGAATGGGAATAATTGGTACAGGAGTGTGGTAAAAAAGGGAGTTTCGTTCTCACCCTCTTCTGCGCATGCTGATGGCCGTTGTTTGGAGTTGGTCAAGGCCAACTGTCCTGCATACCAACCTGATGATGCTTCTTGGAGATGCACCCACATACACCTATGGGATTTGCAGATTGGGCAATGGGGTGGGGGTTGTTGGGGGAAGAGGGTTAGTTTGATATCAATGTTTGATATGTATGATTTCATGTGTTTCTGCCTCAGACCTTGCTTTACTTCTCTGCTATCTTTTCATAACTAGTAAAAGTACTCTGAATTCTACAAATGGAGTTAAGTGGTTTCTTTCTTGGTTGCTGAAGGAGACGTGCCTGACAGTTATCTTGCTTAAAGGAATGTGTCAATCACTATGGCTTATAAACCATTCTTTATTATGTTATGTGCAAACATGGAACATAGAATCAAAGGCCTAGAAGGGACTTCACAGGTTTTTTTGTACAACCCCTTACTGTGCTTACTGTTTATATTTTAACAATATCCCTGCTAGTAGATTTATTTTTCTTCTATTATATTTTGTTGCTGACATTTATTTCAGGGACTACCTCTCTTCAATTACATCTACCCATTTCCTCAGGTCTGGTAGAAGAAGCAAGCTACATAATCGCATCAACTAGTACTGTTATCTCCAGGAGGCAGTTTTCTCCACCATAGGCCCCACCTTCTGCAACAAGAAGAGATTACCAGAGATTGTGGGTCTTTCATAAGGATTTGCTTTTGAGTATGAGGACTCAGGAATGTGAGATAGCCAGTACAGTGTCTGTGTAAAGTGTTTTTGGGTATTACAATACCCAAACAATACAATACAATACCCTCAGATAGGAATTATGTTATATGATTTTTATATTTTAAATCTTTGGGGATTTTGGCATTTTTAATATTGTTTTTAATTGTTGTGAGCTATTCAGAATTATTATTATTCAGAGTCAGTTGCTGAGTATCCGAATTTTGATCACATGACCATGGGATGCTACAATGGTCTTAAACACTTAAGTTACAATGCCATTGTAACTTTGAACTGTCACTAAATGAACTATTGTAAGTTGAGGACTACTTGTATATAAATTTAAATAAATAAATAAATAAGTAAATAGTTTCCCTTCTTTCTGACATATTTGACATGGTGTGTTTGTGTGAAGGGGAAGCTGATTTCTATATCCCTCTCATCTAATAAATAGCTGAAATTATATTCTGAACACAATATATGTTAGTTACTCAAATATAATTAAATAATAAAATTACTGAGAATAAATTATAGCAAGAATAATAATACAGATATTATTACAATGAGTTGTGAATTTAGAAGGCACTTTTTAGATAGATGATGGGAGAGGCAGAGGGAGAGAGAGAGGTAGGTAGGTAGGTAGGTAGATAGGTATTGTAGACAGCTGGATACATTCATATGAAACAGTATTTTGCAATAGTCTTTTTCACTTGGGTTTTTCTTTTGGAAAGAAGATATAAAAAGATCAAAACACCCTTTTAGTCTTTCAGATGCCCAACTATCCTGGGATTTTGTATTGTATTTTACTACTGCAAGCAGCTTTGATACCATTTTATTTAAAGTATATATTTCTGGAAATAGTAGATTGAGCCAACCTTTAGATTGAAGCATGATGATGCATTTTGTATTTGTTTTACTTTTTTATAGATAGTCCTCACTTACTGACTGTTTTTGGGACCATCAATTCCATTGCTAAGTAATGTGATCATTGAGTAAAACATCACATAACTGTGCCAAACTTATGACATTAGTTCCACCATGGTAGTTAATTAAATGAATCACTATGGTTCTTTAAGCACAATATCATGTGACCACAACTTGTACTTTCCTGCTGGCTTCTCCATTGATTTTGCCAAAAGCTGGCTGTGAAGTTTGCAAAGTGTGTGTTAGTTGCAAAATGTCCGAATCAGTATCATGTGACTTCAACAACTGCAGTAGCCACAAATTCAAGGACCAGTTTAAAACCTACTTTTTCAGCACATAACTTTGAACTGCTTCTGATTGAGGCAGTCCATAAGTGAGGACCACCTATATTGGATACTTTTATGGTAGTCATCCTACTTTTTCTTATGAAAGTTCCTTGCTACCAGTAGTTGTCAAGAGTGGCTTGTTTTTTACTTAGAAGAAGCTGATAGGTGTGGTCCAGTATAGAGACTGTCCTGAATGTTATCAGGTAAAATTAAAATTGATTACCAGGTAAAAGTGAGAGCTGATTGGAAGAGTCTCCACAAACCTAGAAGAGAATTGAATAATAGTTTGAATATTTAATTGCAACTTATAAGGGCACAAAGGCTATTGGTTTAAGGCCAATTTTTTTCATAGTTAACTGACCTTATTTTAAGCAGATTTTATAGCTACTATTTAAGACTCCTGAAGAAACTAAAAGCAGTTTAACCTTTCCCTGAAACTTCTGAATGCTGTAAACCAGGAGTCCCTAACCCCCTAACCACTGCTATAAACCTTCCAGATGATATGAAGTCTATGGTCATCTCATGCTATTCTTCACTCTGTTCAAAAGGAATCAGGAAGACTATAGTCTAACAAGTCTTATTAATTGACCACATTAGTTATTTTATTTGTTTATTAAATTTTTATGCTTCCAGCTGCCCTGTAAAGTGACTCTATGCAGATTACAGATTATAAAATAACTAGCAAAATAATTAAAATATCTAAACATTACAACTATACATATTAAAAATTTAAAAACTATACTGAAACCAGAACTAAGAGATGGACAGGATGGGGATGAAATCTTCTTTCACTGTCAATCACCTCCACCAGCCAGTTCTCCCCTTGGAGCTCCAGGCCAACTGGCAAAGCCAAATTTTAATATCCTTTGAAAAGATCAAAAGGGAGCAGTTCTCACCTCTGATGATAGAACGTTTCACAGAGATGAGGCTGCAGCAGAAAAGGCTATTCTGGGATCCATAGCAGGTCTCTTCTGCTGGTGTGAATGGAGCAGGCTAGTCCCATTGGAAAGAGATGGCTCCTCAGATACCCTGGTCCCATGCCATTTGGGCTTTACAGGTAGCAATCAACGCCTTGAATTGGATCTGGAAGCAACTTGGTAACTAAAGCAGCTCAGCAGAAGTGGTGTTATATGTGCAGCCCTACAGGCTCTCAGGACTATGTGTACCATTATATTCTGCACATGCGTCAATTTCTGTGGAATTTTTATTTTCTTCTTTCATTTTGATTCTGAAAAACAATTATAAAAATAATACTCAGATTATAAACACAGATTCCTCTATCTCTATTTTTTGATAGATATTAAACCAAACAAAGCAATGTTAAAAATTAATTGGCACTGAGAATTTGACTGAATTCTAAACTATGAGTGATCATTTGCTACCTATTACACTATATGAATTCTGGAACAGAATAAATTTGACTATTTCCTTTTCTGCTTTAATGCTTCTTCCAGTTCTCCAAGAAGTTGAGTATGTGAAGTGAAAACGGAGTAGGTAGAATGCAGGTGCAAGACGGTTCAAAAAATGTGTCAACACTATAATATAAAACTTTTACTTGAGGATTTATACAGTGGCAATAAAGATGTATGAAATTAGTAAAGGCCTTAAGATAGGGGTACTCCCTTGGAGAAAGGCATCCAACCTTTATTTGAGAACCTTAAGAGAAGAGCAATCTAACCATTGCTTTGGAGTTGCCTTTCAGTTAAATGTAAGAAATGCCAAGTTATAGCTTGGTTTGTGGCTTTGCAAAAGTGTTTTCCTTACAGTTTCTTTTTAAAATATTTAACTGCTTTATTAAGTCTTCCAAATTTATACCACGTTCCACACAATTAGGCACATATTTTACTACTGCTTCTTTTTTTAAAACTACAATCACACTTTTGGTTTCAGTCATATAGAACTAATGATATATTAATTCAATCTGTAAATGACTAAGCAGAAATACTTCTTTGCAATAATCAATTAATTTTAAAGTAAAATAAAAATAGAGCAGAATAGTACATTTATAAATTAACATTTAGTTTTTATTAAATTAATTTTTTTAGTTTTATGCAATTTATAGAATTATTGTGTTCCTAGAGTCTGTTGTATATTGTGAGCCCTTCAGGTCTACTTATCTCTAAGTTGCTGTCATTTGATCCCTGTTACATTATTAAGTTTGAAGGGAAACTTAATTTGCACTAGTTAAAAATACAGCTCTTAAAATCTGAAGCATATTTTTCCTACAAAAGTCACAAGACAATTTCAATGATGCCTATGACATAACAGGACTATCAGCAATTATGATTAAAATCTAGCACTTTTGGTAAATATTAATTATTAAATATATGTTTGTAATTTAATATTAAAGATAGAAAAAAAATTTCCAGATCCGATTTACCATGCAGTAGCATGTAGCACAAGAAGCTTCTATAAAGTTTCTCATTTAACAAGCAGTTGCTTACCACTGATGTATTTTCAATGAATTCTCAGTAAATATCTGATTCAGTACTCTGCTATTCATTGATTTGGCTTTTGTCCGAATAGGATAATAGGAGTCCCCCCTTATCCATTGATATTGAACAGATACATGAGCTTTCTGGTTCATTCTCTGAATTCCACTCCATTTCAACAAACTATCTTCCAGAAAAACCATTTAAACTTGACAGCAAGAACATCCATTCTTTTTAAGACCAGGCAATTTAATTTAATGGGAAAGTTATGCACATACTTAAACTCTTCTTGTTGCAATTGGTGGAATTTAATATGTTTGACTTTGGCTGAATGATGTTCAGTGCTCCTTTTACAATTTGCATCTGAAACAGCATTCAAAGGACTATGTAGACATATCCATTATACAGATTGTTCACAGATGAAATACTGGAAGAGCATGGAAATATCAGATTATTTTAAAGGAGTCTGTGAGTTCTAGTCCTGCCTTAGACACAAAAGCCAGCTGAGTGACTTTGAGCCAGTCGCTCTCTCTCAGCCCAATCCATCACACAGGGTTATTGTTGTATGGAAAATAGGAGGAGGAAGGAGTATTATATATGTTTGCCACTGTGACTTATAAAGCAATAAAGGTGGGATAAAAATCAAATACATAAGAGCAGGGCTGTCAAACTCCCGGCCCATGCGCTGGATGGGTCACACGCTGGCCACGCCCATGCATGGTTTAGTGAAGGGGGGAAGTCCTGATATATCATGTGATACCGCTATGACGACGTGAGTTTGACACCCCTGCATAAGAGAATCCAATGTTGGAAAATACAAATGGTTCAAACAAAGATGATATAAAAGTCACTAGTAAGGTATAACTTGGTAAATATATAAAAGATCTAAGTGTAATTATATCAGAAATTAAATTCATTTAAAAAGATCACTGAAAAAATAAAACAATTTTCAATCTTTAAACTATAATAATTATCTAATCAACGTTAAGGTATATTTGAACAACCCAAAATATATTTTACCAGCATAAGGCAGTAAAGACTGTCACTTGTTAAACAGCATTAGTCAAACACAGCAAATCAGAGAAGTTAGGTTAAGGATTGTAATTTCATTTTTTAAGAAAAGATAAATTAATATACATACTTGCAACATTCAAAAGACCACATTTTTTTCAAGTAGTTTATTATGAGTGGGAGGGACAGAGTTCTACCAGCAAGATTTGCAGCTAAGAATTATGTCAAACACCATATGTTCACTTTATTCAGTAAATTATTTATTGGATCTCTTTTTCTGCTATAGCTACCTTGTAAAATATATATCTGCTGGGTTGTTTTCCCTACTGCGAATATCATTTCCATTGTCATTTCAGACAGATGGCAATATCCTAAAGTCAATGGGCCGTGAAACAGTTGAATTCCATGAAGACTCGTTTTTCAAAATAGTCAATCTGAATGATGTTTAAATTACATTAAGAAATGAGGAAAGCTGGTACAGGAAGTTTTCTGCCTAAGAAACTGATACAGAATTGCATAGGAAGCCCTAGCACACCTATCCCTCAAAGGAGTGGTGCTGTAGTTTTTCTTCATGGAAACTTTTTCATATTGACAGCATTCCCAAGGAACCCTGGAACACATTTCAAAGACTGTGGGATACTGCTAGGGGCATCCACACAAGCTCATTGCTTTCATCAGAATGATGAAAGAAGATTTTGCACTACAAAATCCACCCCTTGGGGTATGTGGTAGACATCAGGTAATATATAGAATAAAGACAGGGATTGCATCATGGCATTGCTGATGTTAATCAATTCCCTCATCCCTTCCTTGCAGACACTACTGACTATTCTAGAAAATTCTCTAAAGCGTTCTTGATGCAAATTTACTACATTTAAAGAATACACCAATGCTGAGATTTACTGCACCCAGTTGAAGTTAAATGTGTGAGCACCGAGTACAGGTATTCTTGACTTATAAGAGTTCATTTAGGGGCTATTCAAAGTTATAACAGCACTGAAAAAATGAATTTTGGTGATTTTTCACAATTACAACCTTTGTAGCATCCCCATGATCATGTGATTAAAATTCAGATGCTTGGCAACTAGTTCATATTCATGACCATTGCAAGGTCATGTGATCACTTTTGCAACCGTCTGACAAGCAAAGTCAATGGGGAAGCCAGATTCACTTAACAACCAAGTTACTAACTTATCAACTGCAGTGATTCACTTAACAATTGCGGCAAGAAAGGTTGTAAAATGGGACAAAATCCACTTAATAAATGTCTCAACAACAGAAATTTGGGGCTCAACTGTGGTCATAAGTTGAGGACTATCTCTATACCAAAATTCAGCTACACTTAAGGAAATATAGTTATGATGCAGAATTTTCAGAGACCACTGCTCATCTTGACTAATGTCCTCTTGTTCTTAAACAAAGTTCCATGCAGTTCTGAATCGGAAAACAATCTGTGAGTCAGTCACTTCAATGAAACAATGTGATGGGACAGCTGGTTTCCAGTCAATTGTGCTCTCTTCTGGGATATACAGTAGTAATGTATGTTTCCCACATAGTAGGTTTAAATCCCCTTCTGATAACCTCATGCTCATTTTCAGTCCCACCCTATAAGAAGATTTCCTCTTGTAAGACTCTGTACTCAGTTTCTTCAAGCTTAAACTTAGTTTATTTTTGTCATTTTGATTATATAACAATAGAATGTCTTTCTAAGAAATTTGGAAGCAGCTGTAATTAAATATGAAATGTTATCAAATAATTGAAGAAATAATTATTACTTCAATTATTTGGTAACATTTCATATTTAATCAGTCAAAGGTGTATATGAAAATACAGGTACGCCTCAACTTACAGCAATTTATTTAGTGACAGTATAAAGTTAGAACAGCACTGAAAAGTGACTTGTGACTGTTTTTCACATTTACAACCATTGCAGCATCCCCATGGTTGCGTGATCAAAATTCAGATGCTTAATAACTGGTTCATATTTATAATGGTTGCAATGTCCTGGAGTCATGTAATCACCTTTTGTGACCTTCTGATGTCAAGTTAATGGGAAATCCAGATTTACTTAACCATTTTACTAACTTAACAAATGAAATTATTCACTTAACAACTGTGGCAAGAAAAGTAATAAAATAGGGCAAAACTCACTTAACAAATGTTTTACTTAGCAATATAAATTTTGGGCTCAGTTGTGGTTGTAACTTGAGGACTACCTGTAGCTAGAAATATTTGTTAGTATAGTATAATGGGACTATAATCTTGAAATTGTAGTGTTAATTTTAAAGTATTAAAAGAGAATATTTTTTCCAGTAAGTCCTGAAATTCAATCATTATCTACCATATTAAATATTAGAAACCTACTTAAAATAGAATTGTTTAAGAGGGCCTATGATTCTTAAATGAAGTTATGACAATTCTTTGACATGTTTTTTTTTTTTTACTATTTTACTTTTTATATTTTCATATTTGTTAACTTAATTTGTATTACACTAATGATGCTTTAGTGGTATGATTGTAGCTAATCAGAATTTCTCAACTGGAGCAAATTAAAAAACCAGATGAATGAATGAGTGAATTACATTTACCATATTTTTAGAGTATAAGATGCATTTTTCTCCTCTAAAAGAGGCTGAAAATTTGGGTGCATCTTATACTCCGAATGTAGCTTTTTTGAAGCTTTTTTTCAGCCTTTATGAGGCGCTAACGAGTGAAGCGATCTTCCATGCTTTGCCTGCTTTTCTCATTGCTGCTCCATCTAACAATCAGCTGTGCTTTAGAAGCTGTTTTTGAGCCCTAATGAGACGCTAGCGAGTGAAGCGATCTTCCAGGCTTTCCCTGCTTTTCTTACTGCTTTGCTCTCTGACGATCAGCTGTGCTTTAGAAGCTGTTTTTTATCCCCAATCAGGGGATAAAAAGTGCACGCATGCGCACGGATGCTCAAAACTAACAAACTCATGTACTGACCAGACTAAGGACACTAGTCAGATGAATACCTGGTAGGCAGAATTTTTTCCCCTGTTTTCCTCTCCAAAAACTAAGGTGCGTCTTATACTCCAAAAAATATGGTAGCTGAAATTTGTGTAACTGAAATGTGGGTTCTTTCATTTTCAATATTGTATAGTTCACTGAGATATATACCATTTTTTTTTAAATTAAACTCTCGGTTTGGCAGGATCAGGCGAATCGGTAGTAATGGCAGTAGGATGCTCCGCCCACCCGCCCAGATTCTTCTGCACATGTGCAGAAGTGTTGCGCGCGAGTGCACCTGAACCAGTAGTAAAAAAAATTGGCAACCTACCACTGACTGTAACCTCACTGATTTATTTTTAATTATACATGATTTATCATTCATTTATTTTATTTTGTCCATTTTTCAATTTTAAAAGCATCCCTAAGATTAATTTAAAAAAATAAATGCTAAAATGGTTATCACTATAAAAGTTGTTGTATGTTCAGATTGCTCATAGCTACAACTCTTAAGTTGTATAGAAGATTAGCATTTGCAGAATCTGGAAATACTTGCTGCCTCCTTGCTACTCAAATGTTAAATCTTCTCAAGTATAAAACTGAAGAATTCTTAAAAGTCTTTTGTCACCTAGACCAGGGGTGGGTTCCTGCCAGTTCTAACCTCTTCTATAGAAAAGGTTCCACAAATCTACCATGCTGTTTAGAACTGGTTCCAGCTCCCTCCCTCCGCACGTCTGCACCATGCTTGCCCCACCCACCGCTCACTAATTGGCTGGCTCACCAATCACCCCGCCCGCCTCTAAGAGTCCTATCTACACCTTAAAGTCCTAAAACTGTCAAGTTTGAACATCCCTGGGGTTTTTTTTCTAAAGGGTTAGGAGTGCAAGGGTCTTGTAACTTGACAGCTTTAAAACTTACGTGCTTCATATGCCAGAGTTCCTGAGCCAACATTTTGGTTGCTAAGCAAGAGCGCTGTTAAGTGAGTTTCACCACATTTTACAAGTTGCCCATGCCCACCCAGTCACATGGCTGGCAAGCCACTTCCACCCAGTCACATGGCCGGCAAACCACTCCCACAAAGCAGGCCACACCTACAGAAGAGGTTCTAAAAAAATTTGAAACCCACCACTGACCTAGATCTAATCCTGACATACATCTACTCTGGCAAAATCTTTTTCTGCCTTGACTCCATGCTGCATTCATCTCATTCTCACACCCATATGTGAGTCAGAATTAAGTAATCCTTGGTTATACTGATTATTCTATCCAAAGACAGCTTTGAACTGTACACAACTAGGTAACTATGGCCCTCATTTACCTTTGAATGAAGTCAGCTGTCAGGCCATAACTAGGAAGCAGAGGTAATAGAAACAAGATGGGGAAAAAGGCAGTATAATTTTCTGACAACTTAAGGATGAGTAGAAAACACTTCAATATAGCATTAGAGAAAGGACCTTAGGAAAAACACAATTACAATGGATGAAGGTAATGAAGAGCTTATCCTTAAAGTCCTTTAACCACAGCATAAAGGATGCCCCGGTAACCATTGTTTATGACTTGTCCTCATCACATTGCCTTCATCTCATCCTTAGCCCATAGCTGATGTAACTTGAGATCTCCTCCTGTTATAGTGTCCAAGTTTGCTTGTCACAGCTTTTGCCATGGATGCAAAGTAGGAATAAAACACATTTTTTCAATGATATGATAGTGATCAGGGGTTGGAATCTGTCCAGCTCCAACTCTAGTCAGCTGTCGGCAAGCTCTGCGTAAATTCCAGAGGGTTGACTTGAAAGGCAGCTGACGGTATTGCTGGTTCTAACATAAGCCCATTACAGACTATTTGTAACTTCTGCTAATAAGGCATTTCATGTAGCCAATTTTTAATTGTTTTTATTAATTTGATGCAATGGCTACCCAATTGCATCTATTTCATAGGCCATTTCCTAATGCTTCTAGTCATGATTATTCAATGTAGCAGCACCATTCCCTTGCAAGAATTCAGATCACTTGTTATTGATGCTCCATTCCCACTTGGGTGTTGTCTCCCAGACATGAACTTGCAGGGAAAACCCAATGCTCTTAACAATACCTCCTCTGGACCTGTCATCCACTAGTCACACTATTTCTCAACATGGTGTGGTGTGTTTTTGAAAGAGCAAAAGAGCACATTCTGTGCCTGCTGTAAGTAGGGCAACTTGGTATAATGTGACTAAATCTATCATTCAATGAACTCCACCCCAGCATACAGTATGTCAAGGAAAGCAATTGATGAATACAGATTGGGCCTTATTGACCAAATTACCACTGAGCACTCTTGATTTCCCAGAATTTGATACAAGAGTCTGTTTTTCTTCTTGCAGTGAGAAGGGAAACAAGCCAAGGAAATCCACTCAATTTTCTTAGCTGCAGTAAAACTGTAAGGCAACATTATACATTCCTCTCATTACCACAATAGAATAGGGCTAGGCTATTTATTCTGGCATACTTTTTGTTATTTCAGTGACTGCTGTATTGTACTTTAATATGGCCATCTGACTATGTCTGAAGTATCATTTTTTTAAATAATATGAGTGAATAAGCCATTTAATTATAGCTAATTATTTTAAAATCCTATGTGTATTTTTATTTATTTATATTCCACCTTTATTAATTTATAATAATATATATTATAATTTCTGGTATTATAAAACCAATATTTAAAATTCTAAATGACTTCCAGTATCTTGGATTCTTTCTACAAATTTCTATTGCTTCTGTAGTAGATGTTGCCAACGAACAATTGAGGAATATCTGGAAACTCCTTGATAACTCAAGAAATGAGTTTCCAAAGAGTGAGAGGAATGGTAACACTGAAATAGTGATGCAATCAAAGAGGGACAAATCTAAAATGACTTTAAAGGGAAACCAAAATAGAATCATTTGTACTAGGATACACAATGTTGGTAATGGTTCTGTTAGCATGTTAAAGGCAGACTCTTCTATCAAATTCTGGGAAATCAAGAGTGCTCAGTGGTAATTTGGCCCTAATTTGTATTCTTTCATATGAACTGCAAGGAGATCAAACCCTGTGTGATGAATACGTAGCTAAGAGAAGCCTAGGTCCATTTCCTTGCTTGTGATTAGATGCCCTTCCTTTTTGCATCAAATTATTGTAAAAACCTGCTTTTATTTTATTTTTTTAGTATTTTTTTGTCAACATGTACAAGGTAACAGGTATTAGTATAGACAGGAACATTATCACATGAGATTGGTACAAATAGATGGCTATAAATAGGTATAACATGGCCATGAACACATAAAATGAGTACATCAATGGGGACAGTAGGACAGGGATGGTAGGCACGCTGGTGCGCTTATGCACGCCCTCTTAGGGGCCTCTTAGGAAACATGTGAGGTCCACAGTGGACAGTTGAAGGTTAACGATATGGGGGTTTGAGAAACTAACAATGGAATCAGGTAGAGTGTTTGGAACTGTTTACTTTGAGTTTGTACTTATTGTTTGCCTGTGTATTATTGCATGTATTATTCCGTGTATTATTACTTGCCAGAGTTTTGTGGGTTCTTGGGATTTTGATCTAAGACATAGTACATTGAATACTCTTTGTGCTTGTCTTTTTTTTAAACTTAGAAACAAAACAACATAAGCCTTTAGTTTCAATTTTAGGCAACATTTCTTTCTCCCTGCTCCCCTGCATCTCATGCGGATAAATAAATCATTCTTCAGCAGCCTGTGTTAAATGTCACCACCCAGGCATTTGAAAGTGAGTTCATTCTCCATTGAAAAATAAAGTTTCCAGCTCCATACCCTAGAGTTTTGACTATGTACATACATTGTTATACCTATGCTCTATCCCTCTTCCTATTTAGAAATAAGGAAGGGTAGTTATGCTAGCTAGCATTCCTTCTTTCTCAAGCTGTTATTCTCCTATGCTCTTTTTTGATTTTCCATGAAAATCTGTTCAAAGGTAAATTTTCTACCATAGTGGCTCTTTTTCTTCAGCTGGTCTTGCCTTAGATTTCACTGTTCTGTTTCTTAAGTCTTTTCCAAACTTCTGCTCAAACCTTCAGCAACCAGTGTTGTTTATATATGTCTTGGTTAATAACAAATAATAAATAAATATGCCTTGGCTTACCAGCCATTATACTTCTATCTCTCCTTCTCTGTTTCTCTGAACAATTTTGGTTTAAATTTTTTGCCTGTTTCTCCATTCTTGCCCATTCAGCAATGCCATTTCCTATGGGACAATATTGCCTGCAAGAAAACTGAGAGAATCTTTGCTTATAACAGAACAGTAGAATAACAGAATTGGAAGGGACCTTGGAGATCTTCTAATCCAAACCCCATTCACAAGCAGGAGACCCTATACCATTCCAGACTAAAGTGGCTATCCAATCTCTTCTTAAAAACCTCCAGTGATGGAGCACCCACAACTTCTGAAGGCAAACTGTTTCATTGGTTAGTTGTTCTCACTGTTAGGAATTGTCTTCTTAGTTCTAGGTTGCTTCACTCCTTGATTAATTTCCAGCCATTGTTTCTTGTCTTGTGTTCTGGTGCTTTGGAAAATAGGTTGATCCCATCTTTGTGGCAGCCCCTTTGATATTGGAACACTGCTACCTTATCACCAATGATGGGTTTCAAAAATTTTTAGAACCTATTCTGTAGGTGTGGCCTGTTTTGTGAGAGTGGCTCGGTGGTCATGTGCTCAGGTGGGAGTGGCTTGGCAGCCATGTAACTGGGTGGGCATGGCCAACTTGACATCACTCATACACATTCAGTCACATGACTCCTCCCAAAAATAGACTGCTGAAGGATTTAGGGCCAAAATTGCATGCTGTTGATTGAAGAAGGCAGGACAGAGAGGAATCCAGGAGAAAACTATCACATGCTGGAGAAAGAAATTTGGGAGATTGGAGAAGGCAGGACAGAGAGAAATTCTTGCCTCGCGTTCAGGAAATGGGAGGGGGTGCTTTCTTGCATGCCTTCTTTCTTTCTTCACCTGCCTCCTTCATTCATTTGGGCAGGCAGAGAAAAAAAGGAGGTGCATGTAGCTGAGGGCAAAGGAGCCTGCTGCTTGCCTCCTTCACTCATTTGGGCAATGGAGCTAGTTTCTCACACACTTTCTTTCTTTCTCCGCCTGGCCAAACTAGTGAAGGAGGCAGGTGGAGAAAGGAGGTGTGAGAGAAGCACCCCCACTGCCCAAATGAGTAAAGGAGGCACTGCTGCCCACCTGCATTCACACCAGGCTGCCTCCTTCTCCCAACACAGCTCTCTGAAGTGGAAGGGAAGGTCTCTCCCAAACCTGCTTCCCTTACCTCACAGCGCAGTTCCTGAACAGTGGGATATTCTTTTTTTTGCTGGTATGTAGTCTTGACCCCTGCCTTCCTGCTGCCTCCAGTTCAACCCCGCACAATCTTCCTGCCACCCCACCAACCTGGGGACACTCCCAGCTGCAGTTGGCATTCTTCTAGTGATCCTTCCTGGCTGCACCCCCAGAGAGGTCACATGGCAGTGTCGCATGGACTGCTGACCATCCCAGGGTCCACCTGGTTGCTTCTGGAGGGGGCAGGCAGATGGGCAGCATTCCCCCCCACCTCCCCAGCCGCCTGCAGCAGCCTCCAAGCCTCAGCAGGGTGGGCAAAGGAAGGGGGTGGGCAGGGTAAGCATGCTGTGGAAGGAAAGGGCAAGCAAGCAGATGGCGACCAGTGGGTGGGGGGAGTGAGCAGGGGGGCAGGCCAGGGCGAGGCAGTGTTCTGGTATGGGGCAAACGGAAGAAGGGGTATGAGAAGGCATGCTAAATTTCACCAACTGGTACACCTGTACTGGTGCGTACCGGCTTAAACTCACCCTGCTAGTCCTTCTTTTCACCAGACAAACTAAATGCCTGCAACTGTTCTTGATATGTTTTGGTCTCCTGTCCTCTAATCATTTTAGTTGCTCTTTTTTGACTCTTTCCAGTCTCTCTACATATTTTTAATAATACGATGACCCAAACTGGACACAGTATTCTAAGTGTGGTCTTATTAAGGCTTTATAAAGCAGTACTAATACATGATCTTGATTCTAACCCTCCTTGGCTTTTTTGGTGGCTGCTGCTACACACTGCTGACTTACATTTAAGTGATTATCCACTAGGACTCCAAGAACTCTCTTACAACTACTGCTATTGAGCCAGGTTTTACCTAATCCATACCTGTATATTCGATTTTTCTTGTCTTATCTGTCAAAATAAGCTTCCTACTTATCAGCTAAAAAGAATAATGTATCTACCTGTGTTTCTTTGAAAATAAGACTGGGACTTATTTCCTTTTGGCCCCCAAATAAGCACTAGGACTTATTTTATTAGGGTTGTTTTAATTGTTTTCCATTTCTTCTGCTTGCTCATGGCAGGGCAGAAAGCCACATGGTGTACTAGTGCTGCTGCTACAAAGCAGAGAGTGGAGCTTCCCCATGTACCCAGCACCAGCTTACCTCCGGGCCCCCACAGCCAGGGTACCATGCATCAACACCTGCCTCACCTTGTACCAACAGGCAACTCAGCTTCTTGTTCTGCTGGTACAGCACATGGTTGGTAGTGCTGTGCCACAAGGCTGGATGGCCTCCTGCAGGGGCCCTGAGGTAAATCAGTGTGGGGCACGTGGGGCAGCTCCACCACCACCCTGCTTTGCCTCGTGGCCCCAGCACTGCGAGCAACCAGATGAAATGGGCAGGTGGCTGCAGAAGCTAAGTAGGGCTTATTTTGAGGATAGGGCTTATATTAGGCACATACATAAAACATGCTATGGCTTATTTTCAGGGAAACAGGGTATTTGGTTCATATCTGAGAGGATGCTAGAAAGCTATGAGTGCCTGTAGTAGTCAAAATTTCCTTGCAACATCTTTTTTCCCATATTGCCCTCATCTGAACATGTTTAACCTGTACTAGCCTTAAAGTATTTTTCTCCTGATTCCAACATTAATCCATGCATAAAATCTGACTTTGTTAATTTAGAAAGAAGCCTGATGATTGCAGTGATATGAAATTAAAGCAATAGAAGCAGGACAGAGAAATGGCCATATGACCCTGATGCTCATTTCAGTGAAATTGATATAGCTCTTAGCGTTTATTTGAATAAGAACTGCCACTCTATCCCACTCCTGCAAAATGAGGAGAAAAAAAACAGCAATCCAGTCTGTAGCTTGCCTACTTTAAGAGAATGTCTACATTCGAGACACATTCTTCCCATTCCCAATAGTTCATTTGTGATGCTTGATCCATATTTGTTTATGCCTGAGGATACCCAGAGAACAATGTATTTTGATTTTTAGGTTTGTCAGAACTGGCAAGAAGTGGTGCAAAGGGAAAATGTCTAAAAGAAGAAGAGTAAATGATGGGATTAAAGAGCTCATTTCTCTAAAACACAACACTTTAGGTATTATATTGTACTATTTAGTCTGAAATGATATTATACTTTCAGTGTTTATTATAAAGAAAGTGGATATAAACAGTTTGCATTTGGTAATATGTTCCTAAATATTTTAGCAGCATTCTAAAGTTTCAGATGTTGCAATGCATTAAAAAAACATATATGTAATTTATAACCTGAAGGATATGATACTTCTCAGGCTTCAGATCCAGATTAGTGAGAAATCACAGCTCTCCATACACTTAACCCTTAATTCAGTTCTCAACTAGGCTTGGAAAAAGACTTCCAGACATGACTTGACTAGATTAGAATCTTTACTGCAGACAAGAAGGAAGTCTAGAGAAGAACAGTTGATTTCCCACTTCAGGACAAAGATCTCGGCAATGTATATCTCTGACCTAGAGTTTAAACACCAAGCTTTTACATCTTGCCCTTCTGAATTAACGCATACTTGGAAGGTTACTTGATGGTCTTGGAAGGCAGCAGCTACAATGTTTATCTAATGGCTATGCTTGCAACTGCAAATACCTATTTTTAACTATTAAAAATGAAAGTAGAATCCAAAACAAAGCAGCAGACAGGTGATGGTTTTCAATCAATCAATCAAAACACTTAAGCAAACATCTTTATAATTGATACAATATTAATCAATTGTAGCCAATCTATTGATTTTTTTCCCTCCTTAGGATTGCAATGATCTTCCATTTTATGCCAATTTTACAGTATGGATCAAGGAAGTATAATATCAGGTTAGACCAAAGAAACTTAGTTCATTACCTACACAAGTAAGTAATCGGTTACTTCTGGATATTTTGGATCAATGCCCATCAGCTCCAAATAGCATGATCAATAGCAAAGCAATAGCAATTGTGGAAATTGAATTTTACAGCATTGGGAAGACATCAGATTCAGCAGACTTCCAATAGTTCTCCTTGTTCCACAAAGGAGCTATTTCCTAATTCATAGAATCATTTTGCTTCATAGCCATCATATTTGTTTTTAAAGGCTATCCTACTTACTGATGCCACTATTGTGGCTTTTCAACAAATCACTTTCCCAGATTCTCTGGATAGGGAAGAATAGAGTAACTATTGAGGGAAGAGAAAGATACTACCAAATGTTTTGGTAATGGAAACCGCATTAAATGAATTGTAGCTATTATTAACTATTAATCAAATATAAAAAGCCCCTACTTGCAAATGTTAGCAAGCTGCTTCTGGTTTAAAACTACTTTTCTATTAAGGACTGTTTTGACTAAAACAATAGACACAAAATTTCTCAGTTCTTAAGATATAAATATTTGTAGTTGTCTCTACAAGGAAAATTCATCATTCAAATAGAAAATAGTACAGTACATACAGGCAGTTCTCAACGTATCTTGGAACAAGGCAACATCATCTTGGAACAAGGCAATGGTCATAAGTATGAACCAGTTGCCAAGTGTCTGAATTCTTGAAATATACTTTTTTTATTTTCCATTTTCATAACATATAATCACATGTATACTATTACATAGCCAATAACCTATTGTATTAAGTAGTAATTACATCAATTCCTCTTGTCATCAACACCCAGAAAGATAAAAACCCATTATTAGCTCTTCTGCTCTCCATACACCTCTTTCTTCTACCTCTCTTCTACCTCCTTTCTTCCCTCCATCATCCTTTTCTATTCTACTTCCCCTTTCTCCTTCTCCTCTCTCTTCATTCCACTCCTCCTTATCCTCCTCATCTTCCCCCCTTACCCTCTCTCCTATCCCTCTCTTCCTATCTTTCTTCTCTCCTCTGTTTCCCACTCTTCCTCTCATTCACTTGGTGTATTTCAGCTTCTGAGCAAACTCCATTCTATGTTGATGGTATTTACACTTCCATATCAATATACTTAACATATCTTTGTTTTAAAGAAAAAATAAGAGAAGACAGTATACATGTGCAATCATATTACTTCAAAATCTAACACCCTGCGTCAAGCCTAATATACATCCCTCCCTCCCCCCTCCCCCCCAACCTCCCCAGCCTTCCCTCCCCCGACTTCCCAGAACCCATACACGGTATAAATCTTTAACAAAAACAGTCTAAAATATATTTGAAAAAAGAATAGAAAATAGATAACATCTTTATATTGAACTTAGCTCCTCCTTGCTAGGCTAACTTTAAACAATTTATATCATTCCTGATCTTAATCATAAGTTATCTGGAATTTCTTAGTCCCATATTTATTTTGTATATAATCGATCCATTTTTTCCAGTCTCGTTTATATCTCTCGTTTGAGTGGTCCTTAAGATATGCAGATATTTTAGCCATCTCGGCTAAATTTGTGACTTTCAATGTCCATTCTTGAATTGTAGGCAAATCTTCCTTCTTCCAGTATTGCGCCACCAACAATCTAGCTGCAAAATCAAATTAATCTCTACAGCTGTAAAATCAGTAATTATACCTAACAAAAATAACTGAGGGTTAAACTTTATCCTTTTTTTTAAGAACATTTTTCATAATCCACCATATTTTTATCCAAAATGCCTTAACCTTTTTGCAAGTCCACCATATATGAAAATATGTAACGTCGAGAGAATCACATCTCCAGCATTTTGGTTGTAAGTTCGGATACATAGAAGCCAATTTTTTAGGATCTAAATGCCATCTATAAAACATCTTATAGAGGTTTTCTCTCAAGTTTTGGGCTTGTGTAAATTTTACATTTCTTACCCAGATCCTTTCCCATGTATCCAACATTATTGGTTCTTCAATATTTTGAGCCCACTTTATCATACAGTCTTTAACTAATTCTGTTTCGGAATCCATCTGTATTAATACATTGTATAGTCACTTTATATGCATTAAGCTTTGATCTCTTATTTGTTTAAATAAATTATCCTTGACTTGCATAAAACCAATTTTTTGATCTGTTTTCCACCTGGCCTGTAGCTGTCCATACTGGAACCATGTTTGAATTACCTTTTCCTCTTTTAATTCATCCAAGGATTTTAGTTGTAATACACCCCTTTCTAGGGTAAGAAGCTGTCTGTAAGTAATTATATCCTGTTTTTGTACTATGTTCATATTTTCTATTGCATGTCTAGGAATTGCCCACATGGGTATCTTATCATTTAATTTGTATTGATATTTTTTCCAGACCCGCAGTAAAGCATTCCTTAAAATATGACTTTTAAAATTCTTGTCCACTTTTTTGTTATATAGCAGGTAAGCATGCCAGCCATATACCAGATCATACCCCTTGATATTAAGTGTCCTATCATTTGTTAAATTAATCCAATCACTAATTACAGATAAAGCTACTGCGTCGTAGTATAGTTTTAAATTGGGTAATTTCAAACCTCCCCTCTCACGCACATCTTGCATTATTTTTAGTTTTACTCTCGGCTTCTTCCCTGCCCATACAAATTTATTAATACCCTTTTGCCATTCTAACAGGTTCACATCTTTTTTAAGTATAGGTAGCATTTGGAAAAGAAATAAAAATTTAGGTAAAATATTCATTTTCACTGCTGCTATTCTTTCCAGCAAGGATAACTGTAACTTTTCCCATTTTTTCATCTCTCTCTGTATACTATGCCAAAGTGGTTCATAATTATACTTATATAACTTCCCGTTTGAAGTTGAAATATGAACTCCTAAATATTTGACCTTTTTAACTATTTCGCATCCTGTCATTCCTTCTAGTTCTTCCCTTTGTTTAGTATTCATATTTATAGCTAGTATCTTTGTTTTCCCTAAGTTTATTTTGAATCCTGACACTTGACCATATTGATTAATCATACTCATTAAGATCATACTAGATTCCTGCGGTTGGGTTAATATTATAACCAGATCATCCACAAAAGCACGTACTCTATATTCTTGCTGCCTAATCTTAATTCCCTTTAGGCCCTCCAAGCCCCGTATTTTATTCAACAATATTTCCAAAGTTATAATAAACAGTAATGGGGACAAGGGACAACCCTGTCTTGTATCTTTTTCAATTTGAAAAGAATCTGTTGCTATTGCTGTTAAACTTCCATTAACTATAATTTGAGCTGTTTGCTGTTGATATATTGCTTTAATTGATTGTAAGAAACATTTTCGGACTTCCGGGGAGGGACTTGGCCGTCGGCAGCGGCTTAATTGAGCCGCTCCCAGATTTCTGGTCCGTTATCTAATTAAACATCCTTTAGATATCTCAACATTCAGGCAAGAAGATTGCAGAGAGGGGCCCAGCCGGTAAGAACTTTCCTTGAAGCTTGCAGCTTTTTTTTCTGCTGCAAACGGGGGGGAGAGATACCAAAGCTGAGTCATCCTCTGGCCAGATTTCTCTGCTGTATTCACGGCACAAGGCCAAAGAACCCCCTCTTAGGACAAGCTCTGAAACTATTTTATATGAAATTAACACAAGCGGAGCTCATATTTGAGAACTTTATTTGCTTTTTTTTAAGGAAAAACTCAAGCTTCGGTGTTATAAAGTTTCTTTTGTGTAATTGTTTTCAAGATGGCGATTTTCCAGCTTTCGTATTTGCAATGATGGTATATTTCTAACTCCTTGGCAGCCTTCCGTGATCTAATTAGCTTCACTCCTTTGAAGATTCTCTCTTATCTAATTAAAAGCTCTCAAAGACTCTTTGTTGACACAGAGACATCCCAAACAGGGTTTTTCTCTGCCTTTTTGTTTCGTTCTGCTGAACTGTTTTGGTGTAATGCAAGCCTTTTGAAATCCTCCGTAAAACTTTTTGCAAAAAGGGAGGATTTTTTCCTTTTTCTCCAAACGGCATAGTGGTTTAGCAAAATCTGATTAAGTGATTAAGGCAAAGATATAATGGCATCAAAAATGAACCCTGCGAAATTAATTCCGAGATCTACGTCTCCCATACCTGGCACAAAGTCGCAGCCCCCACCCTCTATGCCCCCTAGTGGAGATGTACTAACGAAAGAATTCTTGCTGGAAATGTTCAGAGAATCAAGGGATCAGAATTTGGAAGCTCTCAGAGAGTTCAGAGATGAAATAAGGAATGAGATAAGCAATGAGATAAAAGTCTTATATGACAAATTTGATACTAAGATTACCAAAATGAATGATGATATGATGGGAATTGTAAATGTACTCACAGAATATGTTTCTGGAATGGAAGACAACTTAGAGATTCTCAATGAAGCTAAAACTAATTTGACATCTAAAACTGAAGAGGTGGAACAAAAAGTTGAAAATGCTGAAAAACAAATTATTATGATACAGTATAAGCAGATGGAACTTGCATTAAGAGTTAGGGGGCTACGTGAAGAGAAACAGGAGGACTTAAAGCAGATGTTTTCTGAGGCCTTTGACTGTCTGGTGGGAAGACCGGGATCCAATTTTGATTGGCAGATTGACAAAAATTTTCACGTTAATTCTTGGGCGGCAAAACAAAAGCAACTCCCTCGAGATGTGGTAATATATTTTGTTACAAGAGAATCCAGAAATATGATATTACAAGAGTCCTATAATACCAAGCTTCAAATTGGCGGACAGGATTTGATGGTTTTGAAAGAGATACCACCTCAAATGCTAAGAGCCAGAAGAGATTATGCTTTTTTGGTGGAAGAGCTCAGAAAGCGTCAGATACAGTATAGATGGGATGCTCCGTTTGGTATTATAGTTACATTTGACAAGCAAAGATATCGTCTCAACTCTGTATGGAAAGCTCAAGATTTCTATCATAAGATTCTGAAGGTGGGACACCCTGAACCATCGGGATATGGAGAAAAACCATGAGCAGGACAAGAGAAACAGCAAACTACACAACTACCATCCCGGAAGTGCAAGGGGTTAAGGAACAAAGACCTAACCGTACGACCACCAGACAAACAGAAAAACAAGCTACAACGCAACAATCTCAACAATCACCGGCCATTGATCAAGGAGCTACAGCAACAAGCTGTGGGAGGAGCCAGACCAAAGGTGAGACAGGCCATGCGGGAGGCTCTAAAAAAGCTTCAGGCAACCAAAAATGACAACTAAGATTTTGACATGGAATGTTAATGGACTGAACTCTCCACAGAAGAGAAAGAAAATATTTCATTATCTCAAACAGTTTAAGAACGACATAATTTGTTTGCAAGAAACTCATATCAAATCAACTGATCAAAAATATTTGATCAACCCCAAATTTGGTCAACATTTTGCGACCTCTGCTACGGAAAAGAAAAATGGCATAGTAGTATACTTAAGAAAAGACATTAAAGCCGAGCTAATTGAAGCAGATCCCTTTGGAAGATATATCGCATTCGATTTAATCTTAGAAGGGAAAAAGACATTGCTTTTGGGAATTTATGCTCCTAATCAACAACAAGATGGATTTTATAGAAATCTCCATGCTAAATTAGTACAGTGGGACTTTAAGTCGTGTATACTATTGGGTGACTGGAATGGCGTGATTGACACCAAAAGAGATAAGAAGGCATCTCACCCGAATACTAAATTCCGAGCTAAGTTACCCAAATCCTTTTTTGACATGATGGACGACTTCGAACTGCGAGATGTTTGGCGTGAAAGGCATGCAGAAGAATATGACTTTACCTTCTTTTCCGACAGACATCAATCTTTTTCAAGGATTGATTTTATATTAATTACTAATGATTTACTTTCTAGGGTGAAGAAGACAAAGATTACGGCGAGAGTTCTTTCGGATCATAACCCAGTTTGGATGGAGCTGGGAAGGGTAGTTCAGGCAAGAAGGTCTTGGAGGCTGAATGAAAATTTATTCAGATACGAAAAGTATGTCAATGATTGTAAAAAATTGTTATCTGAATACTTTGTTTTTAACATGAATAAGGGTACACCTATGGAATATGTATGGGATGCAAGCAAAGCGTATATGAGAGGAGTATTGATAAACATAAACAAAATACATAGACATAAACAAGGGCAAAAACGTAAAGAATTGGAAGAGGAAATTAAAGGGAAAGAGCTGGAATTAACACTGAACCCAGGTGATACAAAGATTAAGGAAGCAATTTCCATATTAAAATCTCAATTTGATATGCTGATTTCTGACCAGGTAGCCACCAGTTTATTATATGCTAAACATAATACTTTCTGCAATGCAAATAAACCCGGCAGGTGGTTGGCTTATCAGATCAGGAAAAAAAGGAAAACTCGAAATGTATCCAAATTGTGTTACAGAGGGAAGGAGGTGTTTCAACAGGAAGAGATCCAAAAGGCATTTCGAGAATTTTTCATAGAGTTGTACAAAGGGGATAAAATTAGGGATTTAGACATAAATAAATACTTAGATAAAGAAAAAATCCCCCTAGTTAGTGAAGAACACAGGCATAGGTTGAACCAACCAATAAACTCTGGGGAAATCCTGCAGGTAATCAAACAACTAAAACTAGGGAAAGCACCAGGTACAGATGGCTTAACGGCTGTTTATTATAAAAACTTACAGTTAGAAATGGTAGAACCTCTTAGAGAATTATTTAATAAAATTCAATCGGAAGGTAAAGTGCCCCCTTCATGGAAGACAGCGTTCATATCGTTGATACCCAAAGAAGATCAAGATCTTACTCAGCTGAAAAATTATAGACCTATTTCATTACTTAATGTAGATTACAAAATTTTTACTAAAATATTAGCAAATAGGTTAATGGTGGTTATCCAACAACTGATACACACCGACCAAACAGGTTTTATACAGGGCAGACAGATGAAGAGCAATGTTAGGTTAATTATTAATGCTTTAGAATACTTGGGAAAGAACAATCAAATCCCTGCTGCATTCATATTTTTGGATGCTGAGAAAGCCTTTGATCGAGTCAATTGGCAATTCTTGTTGAAGATATTGCAAAAAATGCAGATAGGAGATGGCTTTTTACGGTCAATTGGTGCAATATATCAGCAGCAAAAAGCCCAAATCATAGTCAATGGAAGTTTAACAGATTCCTTTCAAATAGAAAAAGGTACAAGACAGGGCTGTCCTTTGTCCCCACTATTGTTTATTATAACTTTGGAAGTATTGTTGAATAAGATACGGGGCTTGGATGCTCTAAAAGGGATCAAGATCAGACAGCAAGAATACAGAGTCCGCGCTTTTGCGGATGACTTGGTTATAATTTTGAAACAACCGCAGGAATCCAGTAAGGTCTTAATGAATACGATTAATCAATATGGTCAAGTCTCTGGATTTAAAATTAATTTAGGAAAAACCAAAATATTAGCTATAAATATGAATACCAAACAGAAGGAAGAACTGGGAGCGATGTTAGGATGTGAGGTAGTTAAAAAAGTTAAATATCTTGGAGTTAATATTTTAACTTCAAATGGGAAATTATATAAGCATAATTATGAACCACTTTGGCATAGTATACAGACGGAGATGAAAAGGTGGGAGAAACTGCATTTATCTTTGCTGGGTAGGATAGCGGCAGTGAAAATGAATATTTTACCAAAAATTTTATTTCTTTTTCAAATGTTACCAATACTCAAAAGAGATGTGAATCTTTTAGAATGGCAGAAGGGTATCAACAAATTTGTATGGGCAGGAAAGAAGCCGAGGGTAAAGATGAAAATAATGCAGGATGTACGTGAAAGAGGAGGATTGAAATTACCTAACTTAAAATTATATTATGATGCAGTGGCCTTATCTGCAATTAGTGATTGGATCCATTTAACCAATGACAGAATATTGAATATTGAGGGACATGATTTGGTATATGGTTGGCATGCTTACTTGTTATTTAACAAAAAACTGGATAAGAATTTTAAAAATCATATTTTAAGAAATGCTTTATTGCGGGTCTGGAAAAAATATCAACATAAACTAAGTGACAAATTGCCCATGTGGGCAATTCCTAGACACGCAATTGAAAATATGAATATAGAACCAAAACACGATAGAACCACATATAGATAACTCCTTATCACTGAAAGAGGGGTGTTGCAATTAAAATCTTTAGAGGTACTTAAAAAAGAGAAGGTAGTTCAAACGTGGTTTCAGTATGGCCAATTACAGGCTAGGTGGAAAATAGATCAAAAAACTGGCTTTGTAAAAGCTGAGGATAATTTGTTTAAACAAATAAGAGATCAAAGCTTAATGCACATAAAGAGGATATATAATGTATTAATACAGATGGATTCAGAAACGGAATTGATTAAAGACTGTATGATAAAATGGGCTCAGAATATTGAGGAACCAATAATGCTGGACACATGGGAAAGAATTTGGGTAAGAAATGTAAAATTTACACAAGCACAAAATCTGAGAGAAAATTTTTACAAGATGTTTTATAGATGGCATTTAGATCCCAAAAAGCTTGCCTCTATGTATCCGAATGTTCAGCCTAAATGCTGGAGATGTGGTTCTCTTGATGCTACATATTTTCATATATGGTGGACATGTCGTAATGTTAAGGCATTTTGGATAAAAATATGGTGGATCTTGCAAAATAGCTTCAAAAAAAGGATAAAATTCACCCCTCAGCTGTTTTTACTAGGTATATGTAATGACTTTACAGCAGCAGAGATTAATTTGGTTCTGTACTTAATAATGGCAGCAAGACTCTTGGTGGCGCAATACTGGAAGAAGAAAGACTTGCCTACAATTCAAGAATGGACTCTGAAAGTTATAAACTTAGCCGAAATCGCAAAAATTTCAGCATATCTCAAAGAACATTCAAACGAGAGATATAAACAAGACTGGAAAAAATGGATTGATTATACACAAAGTAAATATGGGACTAAGAAACTCCAGATAGCTTATGCTTAACATCAGTAATAACTTAAATTGTTTAAAATTTGGGTAACAGTAAGAAGCTGAGCTCAATGTAGAGACATTTTAGACTGTGATTGTTAAAAAGTTATACCATGTATGGGCTCTGGGAAGTCGGGGGGAGGGAAGGGAGGTGAGGTTCTAGGGGGAGGGGGGAGGGGGGAAATATAATATGTGTTAAATTCTAAAGTACATGATTGCACTTGTATACTGTGGCTTTTTAATGTTAGTGTTAAAATAGAACAAGCTGAATATATTGGAAGGTAATAGAAGTAAACCGAAGGGAGGAGTTGAGTGAAAGAAGAAGGAGGGTGGAGAGGGTGAGAGAGAGGAGGAGGAGAAGGAAGGGAGGGAATGGATGAAGAGAGGGAGTGATAGAGGGGGAGGGGAAGTAGGTAGTAGAGGGGTATGTAAGAAGGAAGAATGAAAGTTGGAGGGGGTTGAAAGAGGGTGTATGGTGGGCCAAGGTGGTATATTGGGTTTGTATTGTAAGGGGCATTTTCTATATAAGTGAAGGCTGTGTTTATTACTCAATGTTACATGCTCCGGTTATGCACAGTAAACATGTGATTGTATAGAATGAAATGGAAATAAAAAAAAATATTATGTGAAAAAAAAAAAGAAACGTTCTCCTATTTGCATTTTTTGCAGTGTTTTCAACAGGAATTGCCAGTTAACTCGATCAAAGGCTTTCTCAGCATCCAGAAATATGAGCGCAGCAGGAATTTGGTTATTCTTTCCCAAATATTCTAGTGCATTAACGATTAATCTTACGTTACTTCTCATTTGTCTCCCTTGAATAAAACCTGTTTGATCATTATGAATCAACTGTTGAATAACCAGCATTAACCTATTTGCTAATATTTTAGTAAAGATTTTATAATCTACATTACGTAGTGATATAGGTCTGTAGTTTTTTGGTTGGGTAATATCTTGGTCTTCTTTGGGTATCAGGGATATAAAAGCTGTCTTCCAAGATGGAGCTACCTTACCTTCCGTTTGAATTTTATTAAATAATTCCTTAAGAGGTTCTACCATTTCTAATTGTAGATTTTTATAGTAAGCTGCTGTCAAGCCATCTGTACCAGGTGCCTTCCCTGCCTTTAACTGCTTAATTACCTGTAAAATTTCCCCCGAAGTTATTGGTTGATTCAATCTTTGCCTCTGCTCTTCTTTAACTATGGGTATTTTTTCTTTATCCAAGTATCTCTCTATATCTAGACATTAATTTTGTCACCCTTGTACAACACTGTAAAGAATTCACGGAAGACCTTTTGAATCTCACCCTGTTGAAACACTTCTTTCCCTCTGTAGTGCAATTTGGCTATGTTACAAAATTTTTGTTTTTTCCTAATCTGATATGCTAACCATCTACCAGATTTATTTGCATTGCAGAAAGTATTATGTTTTGCATATAACAGACTAGTGGCTACCTGGTCTGAGATCAACATATTAAATTGGTCTTTTAATAAGGTAATTGCTTCTTTAATCTTTATATCTCCTGGTTTTAAAGTTAACTCTTGCTCATTCTTCCTAATTTCATCTTCCAGTTCTGTTCGCTTTTCCCCTTGTTTACGTCTATGTAATCTATTTAGATTTATCAAAGCTCCTCTCATATACGCTTTACTTGCATCCCATACAATTTCTATAGATGTACCCTTATTCATATTAAAAACAAAGTATTCTGTTCACAATTTTTTACATTCATTAGTATATTTCTCATATCTAAATAAATTTTCATTCAATCTCCAAGACCTTCTTGCTTGCGTCACCCCTCCCAACTCCATCCAAACTGGGTTATGATCTGATAAAACTCTGGCACATGTCTTTGTCTTCTTCAACCTAGAAAACAAATCATTGGTAGTTAGTATGAAATCAATTCTGGAAAAGGATTTATGTCTATCAGAAAAGAAGGTAAAATCATATTCTTCTGCATTTCTTTCTCGCCAAATATCTCTCAGTTCAAAATCATCCATCATATCGAAAAAGGACTTAGGTAGTTTCGCTTGCATTTGAGTATTTGGGCGAGAAGCCTTCTTATCTTTCTTAGCGTCCATAACACCATTCCAGTCACCCAATAGTATGCAGGACCTATAATCCCACTGTACTAATTTGGCATGAAGCTTTCTGTTGTGACTCAGCAGAAGTTTGCTGTGAGTTGAGTCGGGATGCAGGAATAACAATGCAGCTGGGGCTCGTTAGTGTCGTCTTCTGGAGATAAAAGGACTGATGGTGCCACACCCTGGTTGCAGAAGTCAACGTTCGTCGTTCGTTCATGGTTCATTGTTCATCGGACATGGTTTGTTTGTGAGAGACACTTGGAGAAGTGATTTGCTTTCTTTCTGTACGCCTGGTTTAACCGTAAGAGATCGTTGTTTTGGCATTCTGTTATCTTCTTGCCAGAGACTTTACTTGTGTTCATTTTGGGCTCGCAGCCAGTCTGAGCCGAGGACTGATAAAGTTATTTCCTTTTAAGTCTGTCTGCCTGTCGTCTGTTAACGAGCAAAGAAGGGGGGACAGAACAGCTTTCTATAAAATCCATCTTGTTGTTGAGTGGGAGCATATATTCCAGTAGCAATGTCCTTTTCCCTTCTAATACCAAGTCTATTGCAATATATCTTCCGTGGGGATCTGCTTTGATTAATTCAGCTTTCATATCCTTCCTTAAGTATCTAACTATACCATTTTTCTTCTCTGTAGCAGAAGCTATAAAATGTTGTCCAAATCTTGTATTAATCAGATATTTTTGATCAGTTGATCTAATGTTTCTTGCAAACAAATTATATCATTCTTGAACTGTTTAAGATAGTGATATATTTTCTTTCTTTTCTGTGGAGAGTTTAATCCATTGACGTTCCATGTTGGAAACTTAGTTGTCATCTTTGGCTCCCTGAAGCTTTTTTAGAGCCATCTGAACATCCTGGAATTTAACCTTTGGTCTGGCTCCTCCCACTGCTTCTAAGCTGGTAACTGTAGCATCTTGACTGGTGACAAGTGTTTGTTGTGATTGTTGCTTTTTTAATTGTTGGTCCATTCGTCTGGTAATCACACGGGTTTGTCTTTGTTCCTTGGCTCCTTGTGCTTCTGAGAGAGAAAGATGATCCATCCTTGTTGATAATTGTGTAGTTTGCTGTCTATCTTGTCCTTCTTGTTCTCTTTCTCTAGGTCCAGGTGGGGCGGGGTGTCCGGCCTTCAAGATATTATGGTAAAAATCTCGGGCCTTCCATACTGAATTAAGACGGTATCTTTGCCCCTGAAAAATGAGTGCTAGCCCAACTGGTACATCCCATCTGAACTGTAGTTGATGATTTTTAAGCTCTTCGACTAAAAAGGCGTAGTCTTTCCTAGATCTTAGCATTTTAGGTGGTATCTCTTTCAAAACAGTCACTTCCTGACCCCCAATTTGAAGCTTGGTTTTATAGGACTCTTGCAATATCATATTCCTCATATCTCTTGTGGTAAAGTAAATCACAATGTCCCTTGGAAGTTGCTTCTGTCTAGCCAGCCAGGAGTTAACATGATAGACCTTATCAGTTTGCCAATCAAAATTCCCCCCTGGCCTTCCCATCAGACTATCGAAAGCTTCTGAGAGAATCTGTTTCAGATTTTCCTGGTTATTTTCACGCAAACCTCTTATTCTTAGTGCAAGTTCCATTTGTCTATACTGTAACATAATAATTTCTTTTTCAGCATCTCCGACTTTTTGTTGAACCACGTCCATTTTGGATACCAAATTAATATTAGAGTCATTAAGATCTCCTAATCTGCTTTCAATTCCAGACACATAATCTGAAAACAAGTTAAGAACCCTCAACATATCATCCCTGATCTTCTGAACCCGGGTCTCAAGTTTATCAGACAATCCTTTATGAGCAACGGATATCTCCTCCTTAATTTTTGTTTCCATCGTAACTACATGATTTTTAATTTAAAAAAAATTTATTTTGTTACATAAACAACACATGCCCACACCAGTGGGAAAAGAAAAAATCAAAACACAAAAAAGACAAAAAGAACAAAAAACAAGGCAGGGGGGGGGGAAGGAAAAAAAAAAGAAAAAGAAAAAAACAGGTATATATTATAAAAAAGTATATCAGCTGGTTACAACATGTTTTGGTGCATCTCTTCCATTAATTCAAATATCTTAACTCAAATGTTTACCATATTGACATCATTATACCTCCACTTTTAGTTGACTACAGTTATTTAAACATCCTTCATCCTTAACTATGCCAAAGATTTAATCCATAACCACATGCTAGCATTTCATTTACTTGTTTGTAAAATCCTCTATTAACATCAAATCCTCATATCCTGTTTTAGCTGAACATCCATAATATTTAATACCAAAAATTCCATCTTCTATGCATAGTTTATTATCATTCTCCCTTCTTTATGTAGTTATATCATATATCGTAACATTTTCCCCATATTAGTTAACATTTAACTCTATATAGTTTTATTTTATTTTTAATAGTGATAATTATTGTGATTAATAACCTTTGTACATGGTCCAAAAATATTTCCAACCTTTCCTTCTCATATCCAATTATTATTTATCATATCAACTCCACATTATATACATTACTATCATTATCAATTATTATTCAGCTATGTCTATTACAAATAAGAATAATTAGGTTTAGCTGATTTGAATTGTATTCTTACATCTATCAGCCTGTGTCTCTCCAATAACAAAGCCTCCTTAATCCTATTACCATTCGTGGATCAAATTCTACAAACGTCTTTATAAGCAAGTCCAAACAGGAATATCTTCGCACCTTTTTGCTTAGGATACCTCTCACATAATGTCCTACGTGTTGTCCTACGCTTGTTGCACTTTTCAGCTTGTTTTTAATTCTCAGTGGTGATATCGAAAATTTTGCAAATGATGTTTCATAAAGTATAAATTCTTTAATGCTTCTCATTCCTCCTGCGCTCTGTCTTTTGAAATAATTCTTCTGTATGGCTGCCCCCCCTTCAAACATTGCATCTCTTTCTCCCTCCGAAGTAAACCAGATGCCCGGAGTGTCAGCAAGTTGAGAATCTTTAACCCAGATGCCCGGAATGTCAGCAAATTGAGAATCTTCATTTCTGACATCCTTCATTTGTATTTCAGGCACATTCAAATATTCAACATTCTCACTTTTTTCTTCATATTTTGATGTTAAAAACAACAAATAGTCCATTTTTTTTTCAAATCTATCATACGTGTCAGACAACTTTTGTAACTCAGAAAAAATCATTTGAAATGAATCATTTGAAACTTGCATAGATGCCATGTTTGTGACGCAGTTAGTATTTCTCCCTTTAGAGGCTTTAAGGTATTTGCAAGTAAAAACAAGCTGGGAACTGTGCAATCTTATCTGATCTTAAACCAACACAGCCAAGCAATAAAAGTGTCAAATTGTAGGGAGCCAAATTATAGTAAATTGGTTTACAGCCCACTTAAAGAGAGTCAGAGGAGATGTTGAAGTAATCTTTCCTTTGTCCATGTAAGTAGCATTTAAAACATTTAAGAAATAGGGTAACCACCAGCCATAAACCCATAAAAAAAAAATCCAATTCGCCGCTAGATTCTTCTGTTCTTTGGTTTCAATTAGCTTAAATTTTTATGCGGACCGTGTCTCTTTGAGTAATAAAATCAGCTTACCAGTTGAAAACACTCACGCCATTCTTAGGGGCAACCTGCAGTTTCAGTTAGCTTACAGCTAATCCAGAAGGAACTGGCAAAGGAGGTTAAATTCCAAGCCCCCAGGGACTTTGCGAACGTCTCTGGGGTCACTGGATCTCCTCCTACCTTTCACTGTCTCTCCGGGACAGCTTGGGTCCGAAACGAACTGTCCAATTTCCTTCGGAATAGCGGAATTTCAGGAATAGCCTGAAAATCTGTCTTCTCACTGCTAAGCCCCGCTTAGGACCTCTCCACATAAAATTGGGATTGATGAAGCAATTCGTAAAATCACTTCCAAGAGATGGAGAATGCTTCAAATACTTGGTCACCAAGTTTCCATGCCTGTCGGAGGCAAAATTGAAGGAAGGTGTGTTCGTCGGACCAGACATTAGAAGGCTTATAGTTGATCAAGAGTTTGTAAATACCATGACGGATCCTCAAAAAGAAGGGTGGATTGCATTTAAAGAAGTCAAACAGAAATGTTTAGGCAATAACAAAGATCCTCACTACAAAAAGATTGTCGGAAGAATGCTGAAAGCATTTCAAGCTTTAGGTTGCCCGATGAGTTTGAAAGTGCATTTCCTCCAGTCCAACCATGACTACTTTCCTGAAAATTTGGAGCTGTGAGTGAGGAACAAGGTGAATGATTCCACCAAGACATTAAAAAGATGGAAAGGAGATACCAAGGAAAATGGAGCATTACAATGATGGCAGACTACTGTTGGATGCTTCAGAGAGACATCCCAGATGCTACACACAAGCGTAAATGCACCAAGAGGAACCTCGCAAGGAAGAAGAATCGAGTTTAGTGTCTGTGGGTGAGCTTATTTCAGTTCAAAAAAGAATTTTCATGAAAATATTGTAATAAAACTTTAATTTTATAAGTCTATTTCCATTTATTTTGAGGTATTGCCTTATTTAACGTAGTTACCTAAATTGTCAGGAAACGTGATGTCCTGTGACAAGATAGAGGTATTATGGAGGATTTTATGCTTCTTTTCTGCCTTCTAGGAATGGTCTACGTTTTGCAGCCCATATCTGCAATCTGACCAATGACTGTCATTGATCAGGTGCTGAAAGTTCTTTTTTAGGAAGATATCTATTGCTGGCCCTTCTGTTTGCATACCACACTATTATATACATTATTTTCCCAGCTGGTGTTTTATAACTGTGTTAGAAATATAAACGACAGAAATTGTGCTCAGAATACCTTGTGAAGAACCACTAGATGGTCATGCTGAGAAAGATCAATCTATGCTAGTTGAAACATGGATGCTATGGTTTCAGATAGAGTTTTGCCATATCAATATCTGGAAATGCACAAGAATGAACCAGCCTACAGAAGGTCTGCTTACTAAACATCTATATTGGAATAAATAGTACTGGTGAAAAAACTCAAAGGATGGAATGCTTAGCAGAATAAGAAACCTCACAAAAATAGGTCTGCACATACCCTATATATCTGGCTGTACATTACTGGCAAAATACACTTTTAAAAGCAGTCATTCTAGTAGAGAGTGTTTATTCCAGACGGTTGAGCAGAAGATATGTGAAATGTGAAAATAAATTATTTTAAATGCCAATTCCCTTCTATTTATGTTTATCAGAGTATTTTATTCTTTAAATATTTTACAGAAGTAAAGTTTTCTGGTTTATTATGGACACTTGTGATCAATGAAGCATAGCAATTTGCTTGTGATGGCTATTGTATGTAATCAGACTCACTATAAAATAAATTTGTAAAAAAACTCACAGCAGTATTTTTGCCACCTGGGAACTGCCTTAAAAGGAAAAGAATTACAAATGTTATGTTTACAGTAACTGCCAAGGTTAATTTTTTTTTTCTCTTTGGTGGTTGGATCATCATGTGACCAGCTTAGATACCTAGGCAGTGGCAGAGAAAAGGGAAAACATGTTTGAAGTCCTTAGGGTCATCTGCAGGTTGGCACTTAGGTTTTCAAAGAAGCCAGAGGTGGTGGAAAAAAGAAGGGGAAAGTTTGGCAGGAGATGCTACTGTATCATGGAGCAAGGAAGTAGAGCGGAGAGAGCCAGGAACCAAATGACCCATGGCAAAGAGAAGAGGAGACAAGAAGAAGTCTAAGTGTCATCCATCCTGTTGGCATATTCAGCAAAAGAAACTCTTGGGACATTTTTTTTACCAAGTATAATTTTACTGATAGATCCATACAGGCACAGAAGAAGTGAACCTAGAGCTGAGATTTTCATGCAAAAACCAGCAAAGTTAATTTCCCCTTTTCCCCATTTGGGCCACCCATTGTCCATTGTCCCCAATCCAACAGGTTATTTTTATTTTGAGAAGTCTGTGCCTTCAGAAGGTTCCATCACACTCCCTTGAAATATCAGGATCTTCTCAGGCCGCTGCTGGAGCCACCAGGACCACTTGCTGCCACATTGGGGGTGCGTAGTGGGCCCAGCTGTTATTGCCCCCTACTCCAGAGTCCCAGTCATACTAAGCAGGGTGGGCACTGTTGGCTGCAGGAGAAGGGGTGATGATGTGGCTGCCCAGATCTCCAAGCCACTAAACTTCTCCCTCAGCTGTTCCATTGATGGGATTCAAGTGACAATTAGGAGCTTCCACTCAGTCGGCTTGTCCCCCTCAATTGGCTGTCTCATCTTCCAAGGTGACTTCCAAGGAGACCAAACACTCTTTGGCTTTTGCTGTCTTGCCCATGCTCATCACCCACCAGGTCTTGGAATCTGGTATGGGGCATCCCTCACCTGCTCTCTCATACTCATTGGCTGCTGCTCAAGTTTCTCAGCCTTCTGTTTGGGGCGTGTGGTAGCCAGTTGTGCCCCTACTCTGGTTTGCAGCATTGTGGAGCGTCTCAGGCCAGGAATTCTCATGGCAACTTCTTCTCCTGATTCCTTATTGGCTGCTGACATCTTGGGGTTCTTGGCCTCCTGGTAGGGTCTACGTAGGCTACTATTGGACAGGTAGCTTAATGTCAACTGTCCCATTGGCATATGCATCAAAAGAAACTCCTGGGATATTTTTTTAGGTTTTCATGTGAAAATAGCATAATTAATTTTCTCTTTTCCCCATTTGGGCCACCCATTGTCCATTGTCCACTAATCCAACATATTCTTTTTATTTTGGGAAGGCTGTGCCTTCAGAAGGTTCCCACTGCACTCCCTTGAAGTAGCAGAATCTTCTCAGACTCACAAATGGCTTACATAAATTCCTCATCTCCCTTCCAGCTCCCAATAGATTTCAACATTCTCTTCCCCTCTCCCTTCATTTCTGTTGTCAAGTTGCAAGTAGAGGTGCGTTATGAGTCAGCCTTGATACTGAGGCAGTTGGAGGCAAAAAAAGAAGTGAGATGACAGAATAGAAGACTGTGAACATAGCAGAGCAAACACTAGGCTGCTCAGGTGCTGGAAAAATGGGTAAGAAGGAGAGAGAATAGTAGATTTCCAGTTACAGCAGGTGGGCAAAGTTGCTAGGTTTTTAAAGTCTGTATATAAATAAGTATGGGAGAAAGAAAGAAACTAGCTCTTAAATATTTTGCATTATAAAGGAGCAGAGCTTTGAATCATTTAATTAAAATTGTGTGTACATATTTACACTTATACAACACATGTATAACCCATACACATATATGCAACACATGTATAATACACAGGGAGAGAGAGAAAGAAGGGGGAGAGGGGAGAGAGAAAAGCAATCAGTTATTAGACTTATTATAAATATAGTGTGCACTAAGCTTGTATAACAACAACCATCATTGTAACTCACTTGTTAGCTGTGTATTTGACTTCATTCCCATCTGTGCTCAGCTTCCAACTGCACTATTACTATATACCAATATTGAAAACTAAATGTTAGGTTTCTCCTTTTAAAAATAAAACATTTTATATTGTCTTTCTTCCAACAAACCCTGAAATTATTTTTAAAATTTATGAAAATATGATATATTATTGTAGTTTAGACTACAAAAGAAAAAACATTGATATTAAAGCATAAAACCACAATGATCTTTGTTTGGTTTTGCTTTAGCATGTTGTGTGATCCCAGAAAATTGTGATTATTCAACAAACCATTCTTCAATCAGAATAGAGTTGGAGGTTTTCTAGTCCAATCCCCTCCTCAAACAGGGGACCCTAAACCATTTCAGACAAATTACTCAGTCCAGTTCTCCAGTAGTGATGAAGCACTCACAACTTCTGAAGCAAGCTGTTTCACTGGTTAATTGTTCTCACTGTTAGGAAGTTACTCCTTAATTCCAGGTTGCTTCTCTCCTTGATTAGTTTCTATCCATTGTTTCTTGCCTGTCCTCTGATGCTTTGGAAAATAATTTAAAATCTAAAACCTTGTTATAATTGTATTATATTGCTTGTATTTGCATTATGCTGAATTCCAGTATGGGATGGTCATTCTCACCCAAGGTTCCTGCAGTTTCAACTCCCTCTATTGCTTCTTCTCTGTTCATGAGAATTAGGTTCAGTATGGCTGTACCTCAATTTCCCTCCTCTACCTTTTGGACAACAAAGTTGTCAGCTAGGTGGGTCAGGAGCCTATTCAATTTCTCACTTGGTGAAGAATTAGTCTTCCAGTTGATGTCAGGGTAATTGAAGTCTTCCATTACTATTGTAGTATGCTTCCTACATTTGTTAATTGGTTAGCAAAAAGTACACCTATTTTTTCTGCTTGGTTGAGTAGCCTGTAGTATACACCTATGGCAATATTATTCTTTTTTTCTTTTATATTGACCCATATGCATTCTAAGAGGCATTTCAGCTGCAACCAGATTTCATCAGGACCACGTGTTTTCCACTCATGGAAAAGGTAGGGAGGTTCTTAGGACTCAACCAGACAAATGTCAATATCCAAAGATCTTGTATTTTGTTTTTGAAATAATCTAAGCTAGAAAGCATCAGTTTGTCTTTCAAAGTGGCATGCAACTTAAGTAAATAAACATCTCACATAATTTCTACTCTGCTGCAAAGACTTTAATAGTGGAGTGTAGCAACTTGATTTTTAGCTTCACTGCTACTCTTCTAAGCTTGGCTATGTCCCTACCTATAAATGTAGTGTTTTTCTGCCACATGAGTGGGTTTATTCAAAAATGTAGTTCTTTGTGTAGTTCTGGCTAATGTCTCCCCTTAAAGCCAATCATTAGCATTAATTATGGCTATCCGAATGCTACTCTCCTTCTTGCATCACTTTTGGATCCTCTTCCCCCTCTCTGATTAGATAAACATGTTCCTTTGAAGGCTGATCTCATCCATCTTCAGTGACCTTCCTATTACCTAGGAACTTTTTGATGATTTTTGGTCCATTTGGAATAAACAATTTTTAACAACAATAATTCATTTTCATTTGCCCATATCATCTTCATTTCTATTTCCATAATCCCAGATCATTGACCCATTTTAGTTTCCTCTCCCCTACAATATAAAAAACTCTGTACATGTTTGATGATCATAGCTATTTCACTCCCTGCTATTTTCCTATAGTGAGTTTATCATCCAAAGTACATCTTTTGTTTCTGACAGGAATAGTAGAAAGTGCCTACTTGCTCCCTTTTGTCAAAGCTGGAGACATTAACTTTTTTTAAATAAGGCATTTATTGAACATACTATAGGTTCAATAATTGTTGTAAAAAATTATTTGCAAGTGAAGTTTACTTAAAATAAAAATAAACATTTCACTCACATATGGCATGAATCTTGCAATTGTGTTTGAACTTTGGCACACAGACTGGAAATTTCCCTCTTCTAAGTGTTAAGTGCAAATGAAAAGTAATGAAGCAAAAACAGTTGTAGAGGAACGTACGTTTAATAATCTGGAAACACAAACTTGAATCTTTGGAAAAAGAAACAAAAATAATTAAATTTAAAACTTAATTGGATCCTGCAGACCATTTCAATATATCTTTAACAGTTCTCAAAGAACTGGAAGAATCTATTTGCTGTTTTTAATAGGGTAGAAACTATATTTCTGTATTTCTTTTTTTTTTTTAGATTTCTTTTTTTCAAAAATATTTAGATTCTGAAGAAACTCAAAACAACAATCTTCTGGTATTGAACATGACCCATTATTTGAATTAACTATAACAAAATGTTCAACATTACTGAATGGTTCTACTTTGTTTGCATAATTAGCTCTATCTTGTTGCAGTACAGTATTGAAATGGGATATTCTGGCAAGCTTGGCCTTTGAAATTCTTCTAAGAGGAAATACATCCATAAAATAATCTCTCTTGCCTGAATTCTGCTTTTCAGCTGTGACTCAAGATGTGACATCATTTAGGCATGTTCTTTCCCTCCTGAAAAAATACTACAGCCCATCATTCTTTTCATTTAATGAGTATTGACAAATTTCTGAAGGATAAGAACTATGTTAGCTATCTGTATATTAACATTCAAAATTGGGGTGGGTTTTGCAAAATGTATATGAGCAAGAATTGATAAATGATTTTGTTTATATACTATGTGTCATGGGCTGCTTCACTCAATAACCAAGAAAGAAACCACTCAACTCCATTTTGCAGAATTAAGAGTACTTTTACTGGTCATAAGTAGATAGTAGCTATGCAAAGCAAGGTCTGAGGCAAAAGCGCGCACAAGCATAGATATCAATATGTGACCCAATCCCCTCCCCCTGGTAACCCCAGCGCATAGTCCAATCACCACACCCCACAGGTGTCACGTGGAAGACATCTTTACAAAGCATCATCAGGCTGGTATGCCGGACAGTTGGCCATGGCGGCAAATCCTTTATCTGCAGCATGCGCAGTAGATGGTGAGAACACCTCCCATTTACAGTCACTCCTGTGCTGACACTTCCCCACCCACATACAATGCCCCCCTCCCAGTTTCTATGCCGAAAGCAAGCAGCAAAACAGAGGCTGACATCCGGCCCTCCGTCAGGAAAGGAAATCATCCCTGCAGAAAAAGAAACAAACAAACAGACAAACAACAGAAAACAGGAACAAGGAAAGGTGAATATGTCCACACCAATCCAGGTCAAGGCTTGTCGGGGTAGGCAGAGTAAGTCGCTCACATGAGAGGGAGGGAAATGCTTCCAGGAAACGAGATACTGAATCCGATTTCTATGTTTCTGAGAGTCCAAAATCTCCTTAACTTCAAAATGTTGCTCCCCCTCAATGAAAAGAGGGGCAGGTGGTGCAGGTATAGGAACTCGCAGAGAGGAAATGTGTTCCGGTTTCAAAAGGTTGACATGAAACACTGGGTAAACACGGTTAAGGTATTTTGGCAGTTCCAGTTGCACTGATACAGGGTTAATAATCTTTACAATAGGAAATGGACCAACGTACTTAGGACCCAGTTTCTTAGACCTCTGGGTGGTTTGGAGAAATTTGGTAGACAAAAACACACAATCTCCAACCTTGTATTCTCTTTCCTTAGTTCTCTTCTTGTCAGCCTGTTTCTTGTGTGCTCGATGAACAGCATCCAATGCCTTGTATGCCAAAGGCCAGATTTTGCGGAGTTGGTCACTCCATTCTGAAAGGGACAGGACTTTCGGTTTTTCTTGTGGTACCTCCGGAATAGGTACAAAATCATGGCCAAACACTACTTTAAACGGTGTAAAACCTATACTGCTGTTGCACTGAGTTGTAGGCCACTTCAGCATGAGGTAAAAACTCAACCCAATTATCTTGCTGATAATTAATGAAACACCGGAGGTACTGTTCCAAAACAGAATTAGTCCTTTCACAAGCTCCGTTAGTCTGCGGGTGGTGGGCGGAGCTTAGCCCCTGGGCGGAGCCAATCAACTTCAAAAACTCCTTCCAAAATAAGGAGGTGAATTGGATTCCCCTATCAGAGATAATGCGATCTGGTACACCATGCAGGCAATATACATGTGTAATAAGCAATTTAGCCAAAGATTTAGCCGACGGGATTTTGGAACATGGAATAAAATGAACTTGTTTGGAAAACAAGTCTGTAACGACCCAAATCACAGTATTTCCTTGACTTTCAGGTAATTCAACAATGAAATCCATATATATTTCTTTCCATGATGCCTCCGGACGGGCCACGCCCTGGAGCAGGCCCTGGGGTTTCCCTGGTGGGCGCTTCTCAGCAGCACATGTGGGGCAACTGGCCACATAAGACTCAATGTCCTTCTTCAATGACAGCCACCAAAATTGCCTTTTAATGTGATGCAGAGTTTTCACAAATCCAAAATGGCCTGCCATGGGCCCGTTGTAGGACCAAAGTTCTAATGGCAGCAGGAACATACAATTTAGCCCCTATCCAAGGTAGACCATCTTTCATGGTACACTCATTGGAATGGTGTTTAAACCAATCATCGGAAGCAAGACCTTCCTTAAGTTTGGAGACGAGGTCCTTTGTGACCTCAAAATTAGAACTGCTCTGGCTTCTGGTAACCACTGGAGCAGCGAGATTCTTCGCTGGGATGACTGGGTGAACCACGCTAAGCTTTGAGCTGTTGTATTGAGGGAGTCTGGAAAGAGCATCTGCCATAAAGTTCTCCCCCCCCCAGGATATACTTTAAAGTGAAATCGAACCTGTTAAAGTGTTGTGCGCATCTCATCTGTTTTGGGGGATAATTTTCGGGGAGTTTTTAACGCCTCCAAGTTCTTATGATCAGTCCACACCTCAAAAGGGTGTTTAGCTCCCTCCAAGGTCATTAAAGCCCACCTGACTGCAAAAGCCTCCTTTTCCCATATAGCCCATCGTCTCTCTGTCTCAGTTAGCTTCCGAGAGGTGTAAGCACAATGTTGTAGTTTTCCATCAGCATTTGCTTGTAGTAATACCGCCCCCACTGCAATGTCACTCGCATCCACCTGGACCACAAATGGCGAATCCATGTTTGGGTGTTTCAAAACTGGTTCAGCTGCAAACAGTCATTTAAGTTTTTCAAATGCGGCTTGACACTCCATAGTCCAATTTATGGGTTTTCCTGGTCTAGGTTTGGCCTCCCCCTTTGATTTCAGGAGGTTCGTAATAGGGAGGGCGATGCTGGTGAATGAGGGAATAAATTGACGATACAAATTTGGAAATCCCAAAAAACTTTGCAACTGTTTGCGGGTGCGGGGGGGAGGCGCCCATTCAGTGACAGCTTGGACCTTTGCTGGGTCCATCTCAATGCCATCATGGGAGATGCGATACCCAAGATAGTCAATTTTCTCCTGATGAAATTCACACTTAAGACAGTTCTGCTGCCCGGAGTTTTTTAAGCACTGAGAGGACTAGTTTCATGTGTTCTTCATGAGTTTCTGTGTAAATAAGGATGTCATCAAGATAGACCATCATGCCTTTGTAGAGATGGTCATGCAAAACGTCATTAATTAATTGCATGAAAACAGCTGGCGCCCCCTGTAGGCCAAATGGCAGTACCCGGAATTGAAATCAGCCAAGAGGGCAGTTGAACACAGTCTTCCACTCATCACCCTCCTTAATTCTGACCCTATAATAGGCCTCTCGGAGGTCCAATTTTGTAAAAAATTTCCCCTTACCCAACTGGGCCAGCATGTCCTTCATCGACGGTAATGGGTAGAGGTTCTGTACACAGATCGCGTTAAGGTTCTTGTAATTAACATATAAACGAAAGGAGCCACCTTTCTTTTCTCTGAACAAAACTGGAGCAGCAACTCGGGGTCTAGCAGGCTCAATGAATCCCCTCTGCAAATTTTTGTCAATAAACTTCCTTAACTCATCCATTTCACGGGGGGTCATTGAATAAATTTGAGGTTTCGGAAGTTTTACTCCGGGAAGAATATCAATACTGCAATCAGTGGCATGATGTGAGGGTAATTTATCAGATGACTTCTCACTGAAAACATCTTTCAGGTCCCAATATTCTTTTGGGATTTTCTCCTCCCCCTCAATTTTTTCTTGCCCCCTGGCTGCTAGGTTGGGGTCAGTGTTGCTCTGCTTGGGAGCCTCCCCCTCTCCTTTACTCCGCTTGGGAGCCTCCCCCTCTCCTCCTGGGGGTGTAGCAGATCGGATGCGTATCTACCCTTTCCTCCAATTGATGTGTGGATTCCATTTACGCAACCAGGGTAAGCCTAATATAAGAGGCCGATCCATTCCTGGGGCCACAATACTTATTGACTCTTGGTGAGTTCCCATCCATATGTCCATTGGCTCAGTCACAAAATGGGCCGGGCTCCCTCCAGCTATCAAGCCGTCCAACTGGCAAAAAGCAATTGGGATCTTCAAAGTCTTTAGTCTTAGGCTCAATTTTTCCACTACTTCGGGGCTAACGATGCAACGTGTGCAACCCGAATCTAAAAGAGCCAGCATATTTTCTTGCGCTCCAGTAGAAGGCACTTTAACTTTCACTGGGATAGTCATGGGCCCCGATCGGGAGCTTACTAGACGATCGTCATCAGTTTCGGTTTCACTTTCCTCCGATGAAGAGGGTGATTCCTCTTCCCCTGGGGCAGGGTGGATTTGGGGACGAGCCTCCAATGCCTTCATGGCGATCTCCCTCCTCCTCCCAGGCGGTTTCTCTGGCCTCCTCTCCCCCCTAATATAGGCCCTTGGGCTCAGTTTGGGGATGAGAAATCTGGGTTGCTTGCAGAGCCACTTTTCCTTTCATTTGGAGCTCCTTGGGGGTTTTGGGGTGGGGTAGCCTTCCCTCTCCCACTATCTTCGCTATAATTGCCATGGACTAAATCACTTCCCATCTCCACAGCCAGTTCATAGCAGAGCTGCAATTTAGGGGGGGGGGGTCCCCCTGTTTACACAGTTCTTGTTCCCCTGGGTAATTTTAGCTTTTGTTTGTAGCTCCGTGAACGGATCATCAACGTATTTATTCAAAGCAGCCATAAATTTTTTATAGTCTCTCAGTGGGGGGGGGGGGTAAGCATCATGTGAGGCCTCCATCCCAATGGCTGCCTTACTTCCCAAAGGCGTAGCTATTTTTCTTACCTTGGCTTCTTCAATGAAAAATACGTCTCCGAACTGTTGCATGTAATTCCCCAGCTGCCTGAGGGAGAACCATAAATCTTTTGATTTCCCCCCGGCTTCTCTCAGGCAGAGCAATCTGTTTACAAACCTCCCCTCTGTTCCATGGAGGTCCATTTTTTTTCCAGGGTCATGACTGGAATGTTTCTTTTTCCAAGCCTCTGCAAATTGTTTCATGAGGCTCTCCTCATTCTCCCCCTGGTCGCTGCCTTGTTGGGACATGTTCCAGGGGTTGTGTAGGAATTGGGTGCACTCCCCTCGGAAGTTATCAGCTCCGGGATGAGTGCATGTCTGAGACCTTGCTTAATGTCATGGGCTGCTTCACTCAATAACCAAGAAAGAAACCACTCAACTCCATTTTGCAGAATTAAGAGTACTTTTACTGGTCATAAGTAGATAGTAGCTATGCAAAGCAAGATCTGAGGCAAAAGCGTGTGCAAGCATAGATATCAATATGTGACCCAACCCCCTCCCCCTGGTAACCTCAGCGCATAGTCCAATCAGCACACCCCACAGGTGTCACATGGGAGACATCTTCACAAAGCACCATCAGGCTGGTATGCCAGACAGTTGGCCATGGCAGCAAATGCTTTAACTGCAGCATGTGCAGTAGATGGTGAGAACACCTCCCATTTACAGTCACTCCTGTGCCGACACTTTCCCACCCACATACAATGCCCCCCCTCCCAGTTTCTATGGCAGCTGAAAGCAAGCAGCAAAACAGAGGCTGACACTATGAGGTTGGGCAAAGCAAGCAATCACAGATGTTGACTGATCAAGAGACTGTGATGTTGAAAACAATGGAGCATCTCTGGCTGCTGAATTCATGACAATTTCTTCTCTGTTTTCTCTAGCTGTACAAAATGCCCTTCAAGACTTAACGAGAAAGATAATTCAATGAATTTTACACACGTGTAGATAAAGCTAAGGTGAAAAGAGAAGGCTTATGTTTGAAAGCATGCACCATCAAGAGAGACAGCTAATTTTCAAAACAAGTCAGCTTCTGAATTGTTCCAGTTCTCAGTGGAGTATTGACCTACTTGAATAATCAGGCTAATTATGAAGGAGTATAATAATACAACACTATATTTTTTTCGATGTATTGCATCTTCTTTAGCTGAAACTTGAATATTCTGATTCTATAACCGATTAGCATTGGTTTGTATATAATTTTTCATAAAATTAATCTGGGATTATATACCAAACACTGCTATTTTTCATTTTAGATTGCTAAAAGTCAATACTTACAAATTGCACTTTAAAAAAAAAACTTCAAATCTGTGCTGGTGAAGAGCAGCTGAAAAAAACTTGCAATATAAGCATAGATCTCAGTATGTCACTTTATACAGTTTTGGGCAGAAGATGATCTCTGGAAAGGAATTCAAGGAAGAAATTACAAAGCATGCCTGCAATTTTTGCTTTTGCAATAAAATCTCACTAACATAAATAAGAATCAGAATTGCATTTTTAACAAGTAACCTCCTAGAGTTGTTCATAGATAATAAATATAATCCCTGAAATTGATCTAAATAATATTATATTAAAACTGGAAAATCCAGGCCTTTAGAAACACAATATTGGATTAACATTTTCTTGTTATACCAAAAATGTAAAATACCTTCACACTTTATTCCCAAATGAGAACAAGAAACTAATTACACTATAAAATAGAATGATGACAATTAGCCTGGTTTCATTGTCTGCTTGGATTAAGGCACACACATAATAACACAGCCATTAATTAATATGAGTTAATCAGTGGAGGGGGGAATGTTTTCGGCAGTTTATATTACTATTAGTTACTCATGGGAAAGATCTTTTAGATAAAGAATTTCTAATTCCATTTTGTTACCTTAACTGAAATATCTGTCCACCAACCCATTCTAATGAATATTTCTTTTAATAAATGGAACTGAAATAATCTCACAGAGCTGTGTGAAACTATAAATTAATAAATGCCAATTAAATATTGTACTCAATTAAACCAATGGAATTAATTAATAGATCCAGCTTACTTTTGAGTATCATAGAGTTCCTAAGGCAATTCATACAATCCATAAAATAATGAGTGCTGAACAAAATGGGTTGAAGTACTATAAAAGAAATGCAAACAACAGCAGCAGCAATAACAACAACAACAACAACAGACACTTTTGGAATTAGCAACAATATCCAGAAATTCCTGAAGACTTCCATGAAGCTATGGCAAACAAAGCTGATAGAGAAGAACTTGGTGAAGTTGAAATCAATCAAGGAATCTTCCAAGGTGACTCATTGTCACCTCTGTTATTTTTACTTTCAATGGTGTCACTAACAAGCACAAAACAAACTGTGGTTATGAATTGGCTAAAAAAAGGTTGGGAATTTCCCATTTGCTCTACATGGATGATTTAAAACTGTTTGGAAAAACATAAGCTATATTGATTGCACTTCTGAAAAGCACTGAGGAGACATTTAAATGCAATTTGGTCTTGACAAATGTTCAACAATTGCTGTTAAGGCAAGAAAAATGGTTGAAAATGATGATTCAAACTTGACAACGAAGAGCTAATGACAGGAGAAACACCAGAAGAGAAGTACAAGTACTCAGGAGTTTAGAAAGTTTCTGAACTGTTGCATAACCAAGTCAAGGAAGCTACTTCAACAAAATACATAAAGTGAGTCTGGAAATTTTTGAGATCAAAGCTGAGTGGAGGAAATATCATAAAGGCATTTAACACCTGGGTAGTGCCTGTAATATGATATTGAGCTGAAATAATTGATTGGACTCAGCTCGAACATGATAGCTTGGATCAAAAGACAAGAAAATTAATGACAATACACCATAGTCTGCACCTAAAAAGTGATGTTGGTCGATTGTACTTGCCAAGATGTCAGGGTGGCAGAGATCTGTTACAAACTGTGGAAGAGGAAAAAATACGGCTTAAATGACTACATTAAAAAAGCAACAAAACCTCTGCTGAATGAGGTGAACAAGGGAAACCTCTTGAAAACAATAAGATTGAAAGCAGAATATTCAAAGGAAACAATTAAGCATCAAGTTTCTAACTTGAAAAAGAAGCCTATGCACAGTCAATACCTGAAGGACATTGAAGGAAAGTTAGATACAAATCTAAGATGGAGTTGGTTGAGATCAGGGGTGCTGAAGAAAGAAACTGAAGGCTTCATTTTGGCTGCCCAAGGACAAGCCTTGCAGATCAATTCCATGAAAGCAAAAATTAAATATGTCAGCAACGATAGCAAATGTTGCTTATGCAATGATAAAGATGATACAATAAATCACTTTATCAGTGGCTGCAGCAAAATCTCACAGACTGGTTATCTATAACATCATGATTGAGTTGCCAAAATTATACATTAGAAGCTTTGCCAGACATTTGGGTTCAAATACAGCAAAAATTACTGGGAACACAAAATTGACAAAGTTCTTGAAAATGAGCAAGTCAGGATCCTGTGGGATCCACAACATACCTGATCTCACTATTGTAGAAAAGAAAAAAGTCTGGTTCATTGATATTGCAATACCAGGTGATACACAAATTGAAGAGTAACAGCTAGAAAAAATAATAAAATATCATGATTTGCAAATTGAAATTGAGTGACTATGGAGGGAGAAATCAATGGTTGTACCAATAGTAATAGGAGTCCTTGGAGCAATACTCAAAGGGCTAGCTAGATACATGGAAATGTTGAAATAATTAGACCTGAATATCCTGACTTTGCAGAGTACTGAAACTGGTGTGCATGCACTGGAGTGCCAGAACCTGGAAGAAAGCAGCTGACTGGTGCACATGCACGTGATGGCCTGCTGCTGTTCCATGTTCCAGTGCATGCATGCATGCCAGACAGCTGCTCTCTTCTGGGTTTCATCATGTGCATGTGCATGCCGGAACCCAGAAGACATCAGCTGGTTGGTGCGCATGCGTGCTGGACCATCTGACACGCATGCACATGCCAGAACCTGGAAGAGCAGCTGGCGATGGCATGCATGCCCACAGAGAGGACTCTGCATACCACCTCTGGCATGCGTGCCATAGGTTCGCCATCACAAAGCTAGAGTGTAGCCTGACACGACTTCAGAGAAGGTCTTTCTTTGTCACCATTCCTGTTCTGTGGGGCATCATCTCCTCAGAGATCAGATTGACTCCAGCTTACTGGCTTTTCACCAAGCTTTTAACCAGTGGTAGGATTCAGTCAGTTCACATTGGTTTAGTAGAACCGATACCTAATTTTTTCAGAACATGTCTGGTTTTCGTTAAATCTCCTTCCATGTGGGGAAAAATTAAAACTCTCCCCAAAAGTCCAAGAGAGGAGTGATGGAAACCAAATGGAGTTATAACATTTTTGATCACATGACTCAGATGAAAACTGTCTTACTTTACAGCAGGTGGTGGAGGCAGGGTGGGATCTGCACATAAGGTGGCAGCCCAGGCTAAAGTGCTGGTAGAGTGACAGAGGGTTGGGATGGGTGCTGAAGTGAGCCTGAAGCACCCATATCAGCTGCCCCTTCCTGGCCAGAGCTGGAATGCTACCACATTCAATTCAAGTGCCAGTAGATGCCAGCCTTCCCTCCAGCAGACCTGGGCAGCTGCTGGAGACAGATGGGTCCGTTTCAGCACCTGGCGCCCAGATACCCTCATTCCTCCCAGGCATTCCTCCCAGGCATTCCTTGATTTCCAGCTCCGTCGTGTTTCTTGTGGTCATGTGCAGGGAAAGAAAGGTTTGTGGGACTAAAAAAAATCCAATCAATCAATTTTAACTTCACAATATCTTTTTTTTTCATGAGAAATTGGAATTGATTGAACTTTTTTTAGTCTCACAAACTTTTATTTTCCTACGCAAGAAACACGATGGAGAAATGCGACAGAGTGTTGTGGTCTGCCGCTGGCCTGCAGAGATGGCAGCAGAGTTGGACAGCAAGGAGGTTGGGGAGGAACATGGGCCAGTCCTGGAGTCTGGGGAAGGCTTGGAACAGGGCTCTAAATCCAAGGCAGAGAGGGGGGGGCAGGGCCATCTGGGAGTTATGTGCTGCCTCTGGAGCGAGGCAGAGGAAGAGGCTCCCCTACCTATTCTATTTTTAACATTCCTTAAGGAAATAATGAGACATTAATTTAAATTAATTTAAAGAAGTAATCAAGTAATCCAGTAATAAATTTCATCCTGCGAGGATACCCCTAAATCATCAAATATCAACCTCTGCCTATCCCAGATCCTGGGGAAAGAGTCGATAGATGAATAAAAATGCCAAATCCAGTATGAACAGCTGGCTGAATGTGTGACAAAGTATAATGATAATTATTATAATAAACCAATAGGTGGATAAAAATGCCAAATCCAGTCGGAAATTCTATAATCGTTAGAATTGAAAATCATCAAATGATTCAAAGTGCAGATTGTACAAAAAAGTAAAAGAAACAGCAGATCATTCACTCAGCTTGTGCAAGAAGATTACAACTGATTACAAACAACGAAAGAACACAGTTGCCAAAATAATTCACTGGAAATCTGTAAATATTGTCATGTGTTATTAATGAAAAAATGGTGGGTGCCTAGTTGAAAATGAGCAGGTTAAAATATTTTGGGATTTCCAAATACAAACTGATTATATCTTGGTGCGTAATGTAACAAAACTCTGATTGAAAAGAAGAAATTGTGGATTATGTTATAATTGATATGACAATAACAGGATAGTAGAATAGAAGACAAAAATTAGAAATCAGGAAGTATCAAGAACTGAAAATTGAAATTGAAAGATTATGGTATTAACTGGCTACGGTGGTCCCAGTAGTTATTGGCACATTGAGTGTCCTACTAAAAAAAGTTGGTTGGCAGTTAGAAAATCTGTGCATAGAAAAAAAATTCCATCTAATAATTACAAAAGGCCACATTGCTTGGATCTACACATACTGCATGATATACAGATACAAGATCCTAAGTCCTTGAGAAGAACTTAATACGAATGAAGGGCAACACCAGCTGAAGAATTGGCAGCTGTGATTTCACGCTGTTGTGTAAATAATAATAATAAGCTGAAGAAACAATGAATCACCTAATTATCTACTGCAAGAAAATTGCACAGATTGACCACAAACAACAGAATGGCAAAGTAGCAATAAGGGTGCATTGGAATATTTACAAAAAAATACAATTTGCCTGCAGGCAAGAATTGGTGGGCTACAAAATAGACAAAGTAATACAAAATGAAGAAGCTGAAGTTGCCTGGAATTTTAGAATCAGACAAACACCTGTCACATAACACACTAGACTTAACAACTGTGAATAAGCAAGACAAAAAGTCTGGACCTGAGGATGGCAGAATCAAACAGAAAGAACTAGAGAATTCCTTCAAAATTCAAAGACCTGCCAATAGAAATAGAACAACATGGCAAAGGAAAACAAATAATAGTACTAATAATACTAGGCACCTTGGATGCAATCCCAAAACATCTGGAACACCACTTGAACACAATTGGCATTGACAAAACCACCAACAGTCAATTGCAAAAGGCAGCTATAGATGGAAGAGTTTACCTCCTGGAACAATACTTTTACTATCATCAAACAACAACTGTTTAACCCAGGTCCTTGGGAAGGACTCAATAGGTCAGGGGTGTCAAACTCAATTTCATTTTGGGCCGCATCAGGGTAGTGTTTGACCTTGGGGTGAGCGAGGGGCATGACTGGGGTGGGTGTGGCCAGCTCAACATCATTCGTATCAAGGGCACCTGTGGTGTCCTCGGTGGGCTGGGGGTTTCTTTGTCTCCAACAGAGGAAGGCGAGACCAAGGAGAGTGCCAAACCCTTGTCCTCCAGAGGAGCCTTGCTGTCCCTCAGAGGTTACAAAGAGGACCCCCATACGGCAGTGCAAGCTGTCCAGAGCCCTAGGAAGCAGAAGGAAAGAACCCAGCATAGCCTTTGATCTTCCAGGGCACCGGGACCCCATAGCCCAGCCCAGCCTCGCTTCCCTGAGGAGGTGCCTGACTGCGTTTACCTCTTTCTCGAGGCTACTGCTGCTGTTCTCACTCTCCTTGGCCAAGTTGCTCATGGTGTATGCAAGAGGGCAAAGTGTGTGGGTCAGAGGGAGGCCCACTTCTTCTCCTTGCAAGGAGACTCGGCTTTGTAACCAAAGCATCCTCAGTGATAGGATGGGAGACCACCAGGAGAGGTCAGGAGGAGGAGACAAAGAGGATGGTGAAAGGGCAGCAGGATTGCTGGTGGCCAAGTGATAAGACAAGACATCCCTCAGACCCCCCTTCCTCTTATTATAATCTCCTTCCTTCCTTTTCTTCTTTTTCCTTCTCTCTTCATTCTCCTATCTTCCTCCTTCCCCTCTTTTTCTTTCCTCTTTCCTCTTTCCCTTTCTCCTTTCCTGTTCCCTCTTGGATGCTCAAATGCAAAAGGGGAAACATTTCTCTTTTTGTTTTGTTTTGCTTTTAGTTTATTTTGCTAGCCCTCTGCCAGCTAAAATGGAGGGCACGTGCGCCCACCAAGCCCTTTTTTTGCTGTGATTGCCTCCTGCAGGACACTTTTGCTGAAGATGGCTGTAGGAGGCCGTCGTGGCTGAAAATGGAATCTGAGAGGGCCGCACACCCTCCATTTTTGCTGGCAGAGGCATCGCAGGCCAGTCCTTCGTTATTTCCAGGGCAGCGCCATGGGCCCAATCTAAGCATCCCGTGGCACAGGCCTTGAGTTTCACACTCCTGCAATAGATGAATAAAAATGTCAAACCCAGTGTAAACATCTGTCTGACTATGCAACGAACCATAACAATAATAAATTAATAAAAATTCTACCACTGGTAGAGATCCACTGGGGAAAAGTATTTCTCTAAGTGCTCAAGTGAAAAGAGTATAAGGCATATACAGCCTTTGAATGAATCAGACTTCAGGTTGTGATGTAAATTGGAATATTTTCAAACTGTCGCATTAGAACCTAGTACATATCAGTGACGTGCGGTGAAGTTTCTACCTGGTGAGGCTCAGCTGGGCATCCTTTTGTGAAGCAGCTCAGCAGGGCAGCGGTCGGCCTCAGCGGGGGGGGGGATTTGCATCGTGGGAGCAGCCAAGCGCCCGGGTCTGCAGCAAAGGCGCTTGGCGGCTCCCGCGATGCAAAGTGCCCCACCGTCCCCGATGCTGCCGCCCACCTGCGGCCCCAGCCTGCTTCTCCAGGCTCCGCCGCTGGAAGTCCCGGATTGCCTCTGGGGGAAGGCTGGGTGAGAAGCGGAGCGAAGCTTCTCCGCGGCCTCCCGGCGCTGCTCAGAGGCTCTTGCAGGAGCGCATGCCAGCGGCCGGTGGCCCGGAGCGGCCCTGGCTGCAAGACAAGGCAGCTCTTAAAGCAGCCGTGCCGCCGCCACCGCCCCTCCTTCGCAAAGTTACAATGGCACTGAAAAAGTGATTTATGACCATTTTTCACACTTATCACTGTTGCAGCATCTTCATGGTCATGTGATTCACGTTCAGATGCGTGACAACTGACTCAGATTCATGATAGTTGTAGTGTCCAGGAGTCCCCCTTTTGTGACCTTCTGACAAACAAAGTCAATGGGAACAATCAGATTCATTTAACAACTATGTTACTAATTTAAGAACTGCAGTGATTCACTTAACACCTTTGGCAAGAAAGGTCATAAAATGGGGCAAAATTCATTTAACAAATTTTTCACTTAGCAACATAAATTTTGGGCTTAATTGTGGTCATAAGGTGAGGTCTACCTGAACTCTCATAACCAACATATGCCATTGATATCTTTATATACTGCATCACTAGCCTACATGCCACACTTAGTATCATAGATAGCATATCAATTTGACTCCAGTATTCTTATTCCCATTGGTCTACTCCAGGGGTGGGATGCTGCTGGATGCTGCATTACTGCCAGTTTGGCATGGAAAAAAATAGAGATTTTACTTCACAGTTACATTTTAATATGTCAGAAAATGAGAATTTTAACTACTTTCTAAACTAAAAGAAACCATGTATAAAATCAAATTTTCATAGATTTAGATGCTTACTATATGGTTTACAAACATAGAGGTGATAGTACAGAACTGATGAACATACAGAAAATGTTATTCAATATTTTTATTCCAATTTATATTTTATTTCATCACATTTGAAAAGTCCTTCCAATGGATAGCTAATTCTATTAGATTCACTAAACCACTGAAAAACAGAAACCATCAATAGAAACGCTACATTTTGCCTTGTTGAACAATGAAGGAATAAGATCTCTGTTTGAAGGTATGAAATGCAAGGTTAACAATGAATAGAAGTATATTCTCTGGGGGAAAACAATGCTAATGTTAACTGAATATATATTGTAGAAGGAAAATGAGGCCTTTAGTTACACTAGAGGAAATATCTGAGATGGTAAATATTATTTGAAGATGTAGATGTTAAAACAACCGTAACCAAACGACATGCTGCATGTGATGATGGTTTTTTTTTTTTTCTTTCCCCTTTCCTTTTTGGACTTTTTTTTTGTCCTTTTTGGCCTCCCCCCCTCCCCCCACCCTTTTTTTTCCTCTTGTTTTATTTTGTTGTTTTTTGTTTTTTAAACCCTAGCTTATTGTGGTGCTTATTAAATATACAACAGAGAGATACGGGATGTATAAACTTAGTAGGGATGCACCTGTGATTAAATGACATATTGTATGTGAAGATGGGTTTCCCCTCCCCCCCCTTTTTTTTCCATCTTCTCCCTTTCCCATTGTTGTCTGTGTAATGAAAAAAAAAAAAAAAGAAACGCTACATTTTCTTATAAAATGCAATCATTGCTTGCAGCAGTTCCTGTAAACTGTAGACTGTAAAGATTCAATTTTTAGAAAAGAGTTATTACTGTTATTAGTTTTGCTGGCTGAAGAGTAATATTAAACTATACAACAAAATTTTTGTTACTGTTTATATTTCAAATATTGTAGGGCTGTAAATGTTAAAGAACACCAAAATACATCCATCAGATGCAGTGGCGGGTTTCAAATTTTTTTAAAACCTGTAGGTGTGGCCTGTTTTGTGGGAGTGACTCAGTGGTCATGTGACCGGATGGGAGTGGCTTGGCAGTCATGTGACTGGGTGGGTGTGGCGAGGTTGGAAAATGTGGTGAAATTCACTTAACAACGCTCTTGCTTAGCAACCAAAATTTTGGGCTCAATTGTGATAATAAATTTCCTTCCTTCCTTCCTTCCTTCCTTCCTTCCTTCCTTCCTTCCTTCCTTCCTTCCTTCCTCCCTCCCTTCCTCCCTTCCCTTCCCTTCCTTTTCCTTCTTGTGTCTCTCTCCCCCACTTATTTTCTTTCCCTTCCTTCCTTCCTTCCTTCCTTCCTTCCTTCCTTCCTTCCTATCTCTCTCCAATTTTCTTTCTCTTTCTCATTCCTTCTTTCTTTCTCTCTCATACACACACACACCATTTCCCTCATGTCTGCCACTGACAGCTCTCAAAGAAAAGGAAGGACTCCTGCCTTGGGAAGGGGTTGGACTAGATTACCTCCATGTTCCCTTGCATCCCTCTATGTTCTCTGTCCCATTTAGTCACGTACAGCCCCATTCACTTTAAAGTTGGTCGCAAACTCCACTCAACCTGCGCGCACCCTGCTCCCACCCAAGGAGGCGAGCTGTGGGGCAGGGGAAAGGGGGGAGCCTGTGGCTCCACGTTTATCGATCTTCCCCACCTCAGTTCTGCTGGCGAGAGGTGCTGCTGCTGAGGTGTCACAGTGGTGGCACAGCGGTGGCGCATCGGTGTCACAGTGGCAGCGGGGGAGTCGGGGTGCTGCCCACCAAACCAGGAGCTGTAGCCGCTGCCAGCCACCCCACACCACCATCGCTCGCTACCATTCAGGCCGCAGGCCAGGCATACAGAGGGGGCATGGTGGCAGAGATGGCAGATGAGAGGGGGTAGAGCTTTGGTGGGTGCTGAGGGAAGGAAGGAATGAAGGAGGCTGCAGGCTCCTTTGCCTCAGCTATGCGACCTCCTTTCGTTCTCTGCTGCCCAAATGAGTGAAGTATGGAGACCGAGAACCAAAGGAGGTCACATACCCAAGGGCAAAGGAGCCTGCAGCTTCCTTCTTTCACACGTTCGGGCAGCGGAGGGGGCTTTCTTGCATGCCTTCTTTCTTTCTCCGAAGGTGTGTGAGAAAGCCTCCCCCAACTGCCCGAACATGTGAAGGAAGGAATAGCAATAGCAGTTAGACTTATATACCGCTTCATAGGGCTTTCAGCCCTCTCTAAGCTCACCCACCTCAGAAGGATGGAAGGCTGAGTCAACCTTGAGCCAGTGAGATTAGAACCGCTGAACTGCAGATAACAGTCAGCTGAAGTGGCCTGCAGTACTGCACCCTAACCACTGCGCTACCTCGGCTCTAGGTAGCCCTTGGTTACATGACTCCTTTCGTTCTCTGCTGCCCGAACGAGTGAAGTAGGCAGACAGAGAACAAAAGGAGGTTGCATAGCCGAGGCAAAGGAGCCTGCAGCTTCCTTCCTTCACATGTTCAGGCAATGGGGGGGGGGAGCTTTCTTGCATGCCTTCAAAGAAAGAAAGAAGGTGTGAAGAAAGCCCCCCCCCCACTGTCTCTCAGAGGCGGGGCGATTGGTGAGCCAGCCAATTGGTGAGCCAGCCAATCAGTGAGCGGCAGGCAGGGAAAGCATGGTATGGATGGGCCGGTGGGGGGGAGAGCAAGCGAACAGCAACCAGATGAGAGAGGGGAGAGAGCAAGGGGGGCAAGTGGGAGGGAGCATTCCTGTACTGTGCCACTGGATGAACGGGTTCCAAGAGGTATGCTAAATTTCACAAACGGGTTGTAGCATACTGGTGCAAACCAGCTGAAACCCACCCCTGATCAGATGAATATACAGTGTCAGGGTTTCTTGAAAATTAGTTCATCTGAGTTTAAGAGTGCTTAAAACTGTAAATGTACTTAAAACTTAAATCTTTAAATTAAGCAGACATCATGGAGAGCTAATCCAAGACCTTTTACTGATGAGGACAAATAATATGGTGCTCCTTCCCCATTCCATATTTGACAATGGGAAGGCTGGAAAAGTCATTGGAGCATTATTGAGAATAAACAATCAAGAGACAGAGAAGAATTTTGCTCCTCTGCCGCTCCGTCAAGGCTGCCAAAACCCCAGCAAGACATTTTACTAAAAAATGAGGACTGAAAATCCTATTGCAGATTCCAAATTTCTATAGCTTGAATCCTGACCTTATAAACACTTCACAGAAGTCTGAATAATTCTTGCCTCCTTGGTATCTTGTCGTGAACTGCTTAATACCAGACCCAGAAATGGATTGGCTTTACATTTGAAATGTATTTCAGTTTTGGGGAGTCTCCAAGGAAGATGGGTTGTATGCATGGGTGGGATCCTTCCCGTTTAACAACAGGTTCGCTGAGCACACACTCAGATAAAAAAAACATTGTTGGGTTTTAAAAACAGTGTCTCAGAGTCCACCCTGAAGAATGAAATACAAAAAATTACAAAAACTATAGAATCCACCTGTACAGAATTTTTAAAAAATCTTTAGGATTATCTTGACAAAACCATTACAAGTCTTAACAACATTCAGGGCTGTCCTCCCTGAAATACCAATTTATAACAGAGAATTTTCCCTAGAATCAAAAATTCCTGCTATATTTCTTTGTTTCATATGTGGGGGGGGGGAATGCATGTATGAATTCAACTTTTCTATTCCTGTTTTTAAAAGATCTAAATCTAAGCTAACAAGTTTGCATTGTTTATACTAGCAAACACTTGTACAATAAGGAAGGATGCCTAAGGTAAATTATGCAAATGTCCATCCAAACAGAATTCAACAGAGCAAGATAAAACACTTCATTTTAGGCCTGCATTACTATTCTCGTGGATATCTTAAATCTCCAGCAGGTTGAAATAGCTGGTCTGTGTGCAATGGCAGGTGAAGTTAAGTACTACTGTAAAAAAGGGGATTTTTATGACTTAAATATATTGTTCAGTGTTTGGAATAGGATTAATCTCTGTCCAATATTATTACCTGACTAGCTGATTTATAGTTCTTTGTATTTAGAGTAAGGTCCTGTGCTGCTTTTCTGACTACTGAATATAAAATCCTTTGTGAGTTAAGAATGCAGAAACTTGAGGCCTTTCTTAGCATTGCTTTGCAAGCATTTCTGTGTTTGTTAGAGGTTCACTATGATGATTTTTAAAAGGGTGATGTTCTACTTGCATATAAAGAACGAATGCCTGTTGTGTGTGTGTCTGTGTGTGTATGTGTGTGTGTGTGTGTGTGTCTGTCTGTCTGTCTGTCTATCTACACTTCTCAAATTTTCTATTTTAACTCTCCATTAATATGAGAAGTGCAATTATAAAACATGATGTTTATTGGCATCTATTTTTTAATTAGATTATAAAATCAAATTGTATTGTATTTTTTAGATGAAAATGATTTCTGTAACCTTGTTTGGGAATACTAAGGTAGAGTTCTGATTTATAATTGGATAGCAAAGGCAAGGAGCTAGCAAGGAGGAAAAAATAAAATTGAGAAAAGTAGGAGAAGGGATGAGGAGAGTATGGTTTATCTATCATTAACATGGGTATATACAGAGGAGATGAGAGAGAAATTAACATTACATGTCGTGTCAATATTTATAATAATAAAAACTAATCCTAGTGTTAAGAGTCACACTCAATTTACCATACACTCAAAGAAAACTACTTTGACCCCTAATCTCACCATAATGCTATAATGGTAGTGCTATATTTATTATATTTAAAAATATACTGGAATCATAAAACTAAATAATTTATTCAGTAGTAATTTAGGATGTACCATTTCAAATATTAATTACATACTTTTCAGATAAGAAAAGATAGGTACAACTTATTTATGACTGTTAATATTTTTATTTATTCATTCATTTACTTAACCTTGAAAAGAACAGATTAATTAAATTGATCTTGGAAAGATTTATTGTTCAACAATGTTGCATCAATATTATGTATTGCTTTTTCATTTACATTTCGCTGTTCAGTAGAAAGACATTAGTTGCAATAGTGATTAACTATAAACTGAAGTTTATTCATTCAATGTACAATAAAATTTTATTTTTATTTCTGATGTCTTGCATAATTATGTAATAGCAATATTATATCACTACTGTTGTAAAGTATATAGTTCAATCCATTCACAGCTCTTGGTCAAAGTAACATACAGAATTTTTTTTAAAAAAATTGAAATTACATTCCTGATTTTTTTAAGAGAACTTTTTTATTTTTCTTTAAAAAAAACAAACACAAATATGTCATCATTTGTCAATCATTAAGACATTGAAATACAATTTTTTTTGTTGTGTGTACCCCTCCCTCCCTCCACCCCCCCATCCCCCCTCCTCCTTCCCCCCCCCGACTTCCCAGAACCCGTACACGGTATGGATTTTTAACTAACACAGTCTAAAATCTATTGAGAAAAAAGAAATAAAGAAATTAATGACATTCTAGATTGAACTTAGCTTCTTCTTACTGAACTAACTTTTAACAGTTTAAATCATTTCTGATCTTAAGCATAGGCTAACTGGAATTTCTTAGTCCCGTATTTATTTTGTATATAGTCAATCCATTTTTTCCAGTCTCGTTTATATCTCTCATTTGAATGATCTTTGAGATATGCCGATATTTTAGCCATTTCAGCTAAGTTTGTTACTTTCAATGTCCATTCTTGGATTGTAGGCAAGTCTTCCTTCTTCCAATATTGCGCCACCAACAGTCTTGCTGCAGTTATCAGGTGCAGAATCAAATTGGTCTCTACCACTGTAAAATCAGTACATATACCTAGTAAAAATAACTGAGGAATAAACTTTATCCTTTTTTTAAAAACATTTTGCATGACCCACCATATTTTTATCCAAAATGCCTTAACCTTTTGGCAGGTCCACCATATATGATAATATGTAGCATCGAGAGAACCACACCTCCAACATTTAGGCTGTACATTCGGATACATAGAAGCCAACTTTTTAGGATCTAAATGCCATCTATAAAACATCTTGTAAAAATTTTCTCTCAGATTTTGAGCTTGTGTAAATTTCACATTTCTTACCCAAATTCTTTCCCATGTATCCAACATTATTGGTTCCTCAATATTTTGAGCCCATTTTATCATACAATCTTTAACTAATTCTGTTTCCGAATCCATCTGTATTAATACATTATATATCCTCTTTATATGCATTAAGCTTTGATCTCTTATTTGTTTAAACAGATTATCCTCAACTTGAATAAAGCCAATTTTTTGATCTATTTTCCACCTAGCCTGTAATTGCCCATACTGGAACCATGTTTGAACTACCTTCTCCTCTTTTAATACCTCTAAAGATTTTAATTGTAATACCCCCCTTTCCGAGGTAAGAAGCTGTCTGTAAGTAAATCTGTCCTGTTTTTGTGCTGTATTCATATTTTCAATTGCATGTCTAGGAATTGCCCACATGGGTATCTTGTCATTTAATTTATATTGGTATTTCTTCCAAACCCGCAATAAAGCATTTCTCAAAATATGACTTTTAAAGTTCTTATCCAATTTTTTGTTGAATAACAGGTAAGCATGCCAACCAAATACCAGATCGTGTCCCTCAATGTTCAATATTCTATCATTGGTTAAATGAATCCAATCACTAATTACAGATAATGCCACTGCATCATAATATAGTTTTAAATTAGGTAGTTTCAATCCTCCTCTCTCGCGTACATCTTGCATTATTTTCATCTTTACCCTCGGCTTCTTTCCTGCCCACACAAATTTGTTGATACCCTTCTGCCATTCTAAAAGGTTCGCATCTTTTTTAAGTATAGGTAACATTTGGAAAAGAAATAAAAATTTTGGTAAAATGTTCATTTTCACTGCCGCTATCCTGCCCAGCAAAGATAAGTGCAATTTCTCCCATTTTTTCATCTCTGTCTGTATGCTATGCCAAAGTGGTTCATAATTATGCTTATATAATTTCCCATTTGAAGTTAAAATGTTAACTCCAAGATATTTGACTTTTTTAACTACCTCACATCCTAGCATCACTCCTAATTCTTCCTTTTGTTTAATATTCATATTTATAGCTAATATTTTGGTTTTTCCTAAGTTTATTTTAAAGCCAGACACTTGACCATATTGATTAATCGTATTCATTAAAACCATACTGGATTCCTGCGGTTGTTCCAATATTATGACCAAATCATCCGCAAAAGCGCGGACTCTATATTCTTGCTGCCTAATCTTGATCCCTTTTAAACCATCCAAGCCCCGTATTTTATTCAACAATACTTCCAAAGTTATAATAAACAATAATGGGGACAAAGGACAACCCTGTCTTGTACCTTTTCCAATTTGAAAAGAGTCTGTTAAACTTCCATTGACTATGATTTGTGCTGTTTGCTGTTGGTATATTGCTTTAATTGACTGTAAAAAATTATCTCCTATCTGCATTTTTTGCAATATCTTCAGCAGAAATTGCCAGTTAACTCGATCAAAGGCCTTCTCAGCATCCAAAAATATAAACGCAGCAGGGATCTGGTTGTTCTTTCCCAAATATTCTAATGCATTAATAATTAATCTGACATTACTTTTCATCTGTCTCCCTTGTATAAAACCTGTTTGGTCCGTATGTATCAATTGTTGAATGACCAACATTAACCTATTTGCTAATATTTTAGTAAAAATTTTATAATCTACATTCAGTAATGAAATGGGTCTATAATTTTTGGGTTGAGTAGTATCTTGATCTTCTTTGGGTATCAAAGATATAAACGCTGTCTTCCAAGATGGAGGGACTTTACCTTCCGTTTGAATCATATTAAATAATTCTCTAAGAGGTTCTACCATTTCTAACTGTAAGTTTTTGTAGTAAACCGCTGTCAGGCCATCCGTACCTGGTGCTTTCCCTGGCTTTAATTGCTTAATTACCTGCAGGATTTCCCCCGAGGTTATTGGTTGATTCAATTTTTGCCTGTGTTCTTCTCTAACTGAAGGTATTTTCTCCTTGTCTAAATATTTGTCTATGTCTAAACCATTAATTTTATCCCCTTTATACAGTTCTGTAAAAAATTCCCAGAAAGCCTTTTGAATCTCTTCCTGTTGGAACACCTCCTTCCCTCTGTAAATCAGTTTAGATATATTTCGAGTTTTCCTTTTTTTCCTAATCTGATAAGCTAACCATCTGCCAGGTTTGTTTGCATTACAAAAAGTATTGTGTTTTGCATATAATAAATTAGTAGCTACCTGGTCAGAGATCAACATGTCAAATTGAGATTTTAATATGTTAATAGCTTCCTTAACCTTTGTATCGTCTGGTTTCCTTGTTAACTCCAGCTCTTTTCTCTTAATTTCCTCTTCCAGTTCTGTTCGTTTTAGCCCTTGCTTATTTCTATGTGTTTTATTTATATTCATCAAAACTCCTCTCATATACGCTTTGCTTGCATCCCATACAAATTCCATAGATGTACCCTTATTCATATTCAAAACAAAATATTCAGATAGTAATTTTTTACAATCATTAATATAGTTTTCATATCTAAATAAATTTTCATTCAGTCTCCAAAACCTTCTTGCCTGCACTACCCTTCCCAACTCCATCCAAACTGGGTTATGGTCCGAAAGGACTCTAGCTGCAATCTTTGTTTTCTTGACCCTAGAAAGCAAATCATTAGTGGTTAGAATAAAATCGATCCTTGAAAGGGATTGATGCCTGTCCGAGAAGAAAGTGAAGTCATATTCCTCTGCATTTCTTTCTCGCCAGATATCTCTCAATTCAAAATCATCCATAATGTCAAAGAAAGATTTGGGTAACTTTGCTCGCATCTTGGTATTTAGGCGGGAAATCTTCTTATCTCTCTTAGTGTCTATCACTCCATTCCAGTCACCCAATAGTATACAGGAACTATAGTCCCACTGTACTAATTTAGCATGAAGATTTCTATAGAATCTATCTTGCTGTTGATTGGGAGCATAAATTCCCAAAAGTAATGTCTTTTTCCCTTCTAAGATTAAGTCTAAAGCAATATATCTTCCGAAGGGATCTGCTTCTATTAATTCAGCTTTCATATCTTTTCTTAAGTATACAACTATACCATTCTTCTTTTCCATAGCAGAAGCTGCAAAATGTTGACCAAGTTTTGAGTTGATCAAATATTTTTGATCAGTTGACTTGATATGAGTTTCTTGCAAACAAATTACATCGTTCTTAAACTGTTTAAGATAATGAAATATTTTCTTCCTCTTCTGTGGAGAGTTCAGTCCGTTGACATTCCATGTTAAAATCTTAGTTGTCATCTTTGGTTGGTTGAAGCATTTTTAGAGCTTCCTGCACGGCCTGTTTAACCTTAGGTCTAGCTCCTCCCACTGCTTCCAGATTTGTTGTTGTAGTTCCTTGATCGATGGCCGATGATTGTTGATGCTGTTGCCTCTTAGCTTGTTTCTCCATACGTCTAGTAGTCATGCGGCTAGGTCTTGGTTCCATAGCACCTTGCACTTCTAGAGAAGAGAGATGCTCCATCTTGTCTGGTGGTTGTGTAGTTTGCTGTCTATCCTGTCCTTCTTGTGGTCTTTCTCTAGGTCCAAATGGTGCAGGGTGTCCGGCCTTCAATATATTATAATAAAAATCTCGGGCTTTCCATACAGAGTTGAGGCGGTACCTTTGCTTATCAAATGTAAATATGATGCCAAATGGTGCATCCCATCTATACTGTATCTGACGATTTCTGAGTTCTTCGACCAAAAAAGCGTAGTCTCTTCTGGCTCTTAACATTTGAGGTGGTATCTCTTTCAAAACAGCCAGGTCTTGACCGCCAATTTGAAGCTTAGTGTTATAAGACGCTTGCAGTACCATATTTCTGAACTCTCTTGTAGTAAAATATATAACGATGTCTCGAGGAAGCTGCTTCTGCTTTGCCAGCCAGGAGTTAACGCGGTAAGCTTTGTCAATTTGCCAGCCTTGGTTGGTCCCTGGTCTTCCCATCAGGCGGTCAAAAGCTTCCGATAGGATCTGTTTCAGGTTCTCCTGTTTCTCCTCACGCAGCCCCCTTACTCTTAATGCGAACTCCATTTGTCGGTACTGTATCATAATAATTTCTTTTTCAGCATTTTCCACTTTTTGTTCCACCACCTCTGTTTTCAATGTCAAGTTAGCATTGGCATCATTAAGAACCTCTAGAGTATCTTCCACTCCAGAAATATGTTCTGTTAATACAGTTACAAGACTCAGCATGTCGTCTCTAATTTTATCAACCTTAGCCTCAAATTTCTCATACAACTCCTGTTTAAGTCCTTTTATTTCACTTTTAATTTCACTTTTAATTTCTTCTTTCATTTCTTTTATTTCCTCTTTTCTCTCCTCTCTATTATCTCTAAATTTATCTTCCATTTTAATTGTCTGTGCATTAAGAGCCTCGCTTAGATTACTCAGAAAAAATTCTTTCGTTAACACATCCCCAGCAGGGGGCGTAGGAAGCGGAGGCTGCAGCTTTGTACCAGGCACTGAGGATGTGCCCCTGGAAGTAGAGGGTGACGACTTCAAGTTAATATTTGGTTTTGAGGCCATTTCAAAATTTGTCTGCCTGCAGTTAATAAAACTCTATTGCCTAAATATGCAGCTTTAAGTAAAGAGGCTTTTATTTTGAAGTTTAAGGCTTGGCAAAAGTTTCAGTGAGTAAACATTGTAACAAGACCGTTCAACAGATTCATCACCATTTAACTTCCAAATAAGCAAAGTTAATGAAGGAGTAAAATTCTTCTATTGTGAAACCAAAACATGTGATAAGCTATCTCTTTTGTTTTGAATTCTTTTGAAGTCTTGTGAGAATTAGCAAAAAGTGTTCGTTATTACCGGAGAAACCAGCCTGCTCGGCGCCATTTTAAAAGCCTCTGAGTAAATAATTTTTCGGAGGAGAAAAAGAGAAGCTAAAATGTTGATAAGCAATTATTGTCCTCGCAGTAAACGGATTCAGCTCGTGATAAGATTAAATCAAACAAAACTTAGAGCAGAGTGGGAGAGACCTACTTTGTCCTGCACAAGGCAGTTTGAAGTTCCCAGCACGGACAGCCGTTCTGCCTTGGGCTAGCCCCCCTTTCCTTGCAAGCACAAAAGCTGCAAAAATCGAAGAGCATTTGCCAGCAAAACAGTTTCTTCTTTCCCTCTTGCCTGAAGGATAAGAAAACCTGATAAGACGTCAGATGGAAGATCCTCTAATCAGGTACGTAGCCAGGAATTCGGAGGCAGCTGATTTTTTGCTGCTTCCACCAGTAAGCTCCTCCCAGGAAGTCCCATTCCTGATTTTTTTAAAAAAACATTTTTTTCCAAAACTGTATGAATTATCTATAAAGTCAGGAACAGTATGAATAGCAATAGCACTTAGACTTATATATCATTTCACATTGCTGCTTTCTAAGCAACTCTGTGTGACACCATTCCTCTGGCGCAATAGGTTGTTCTCCTGGCTTGGTCTGGCAATGGGGTGCACCTACGCACATGCACTGGCAGGGAATGGCTGGCATGAAGAACAGGGCAGCGATGGGGGTGATGGGACTTTAGGCCTCTTTTTTGGCCTGTAGTTTTCTGTAGTTTTGGGCACAAGAAGCCTCTCAGCCACCGCCTCTTTGCCAGCCGGAACTGAGCTGGCAGCAGTGGCTGCAGGCTTATTGTGCTGAAAACTATGACCTCCGCTTCTTGAACGCACCGAAGAAGAGTTTCAGTCCTGCCACTGTCGCTGCCATGTTCTTCCGGTGCAGTAGGCATGGAGTGTACGTGATGATGATTGAGTCAAAGGTCCAGTATCTTAATATTATCTGTAATCATATTGGTTCTTCAGCAAGAGACTAATATTCCCTGATCAACAGAATACACTCTTTTAGTATAAATAGTTCCTCTATTACCCATTATTTTATTATGCCTTTCACATTCCAATAATCCATTCAATATTATCTTATTACTGAAACTCCTATTCTCTGTAATATAACTTAAGGTATTGTGTACGTGTGGGCGTTTTTAAATTGGTCTGGTATGAAAGAGATCTGTGGTGAAACAGCCATCTTGCTAGTTTCCTACAATTTCAGAAACAGTAAAAAATAATAAAATGTTCATGGTTTCAATTGCTTTTTTTAATAAGCTGCCACAATAGAAAACAACAAAATAACATAATAAACAAAATAACACAATAGAAAACAACAAAACCTTAAACTGTCTACCATGGACTTCACCCCATTCCTAAGAAGTCCGTAAAGGGTGTGTGCATAAGTGTACCAGCGTGCTTACCGTCCCTGTCCTACTGTCCCCATTTACTTGTATCCATTGCTTTGTTCATGTCCATGTTCATACTTATACTTGCTATCCTGTGCATGTTTGACAAACTAATAAATAAACAAATATATAAATATATAAAAAATCTGTTGAACTATTTTTATACATTTATTTCTCCATGGGAAAAATGTGAAATTTAGTAACTCAGTAGTGTGTCTTTTCTGTTTGTTTTTTTACATTAATAATGACATGAACCTGCACTGTAAAAAAATTAAAAATCAACTAAGAAGAGAAATTAATTAAGTACAAACGTATTCATACCCTTTACAATCATGGCTTGAAAGTACATAGCTTAATAAATATATTCTTGCATAGCTTATTTAATAAAAATTAAACTCCTCTTTGTAAAACATTATTTAAAATATAAGAACTAATTTCCCACCATTTGGGCCAAATAAACTTCAAAAATGCTTAGAGTTTTGGTGAATTTTGATTATAATAGTAAAATCTAATACAAACTAAAAGAGAAGAAAAGAGTAAAAGTGTAAGGAAGATTGAAAAAGAGAAAAGAGTAAAGAATATAATGAAGAGAAAAGAAACATGTAAAGAAGTGACTTCCAAACTTCATTACAAGTATAAAAAATTTAGTGATTTTTTTCACCCCCTAAGGTTACAAACAATTATCTCTTCATCTATATCCCATCCCTTATCTGTAAGCAAATCCTGAAAACATTTTTTCCCAGTCCTTGTGTCACCAGAAAATTAATAGAGGTTTGTCAAAAGTAACAGCATGTTTTAATCATGGTCAAATATACCAACTTTATATTCCTTCCTTTTACTTCCAACAGTCTTAATCTTTAGTTTTTTTTCAAATATTGTCATAGATTTGATTTCTCTTCATCTTTATCCATTTGCAAAAAGTTGAATAACTCTTAAGAGTTGAATAAGTCTTAAAAGGCCTCTTTTACAAATCCAATAAGAAAAAAAATATTCAGGTCACTTTCTTGATTTATCAATTCTATTTTTTAAAAAAAATAAAATATCAACCAAATTATTTTACCTAGTGGGAAAACCTTTTCCAAAGTTTTTTTGCCTGTCATTTATATATCAACTTTTGATATGTTGTTAATTAGCTTTAAAGTAGTTAATAAGCAATTTCTGATAGTGATTAAAAGGGAGCTTAGCAAATTTAGTGTCCTTTATTATCCTTTATTTTTATTGGGGGGGGGGGGGCGGAGCTGCAGCCAGTGCAGCTGGAGCATGTTTGCAGTAGTGCCTCCCGGTTTTATTTTATTTTATCAATTTTTAGTACTCCTACTCGATTCTTTTTTATTTAATTAATTAACATTTTTTGGTGGAGATAACAGCATAGAACATAATACAAACAAAAACTTTTGTTGCTGCCGAAGAATTAAATAAGCATGGGAAAAAGAAAGAAACGCCATGGCACCAGTCCAGGATCTCTCCCTCCAGTGAAGACAGCAAAACAACCACGAATTGAGGAGCTCTTTGTTGGCAAGAGATCTGTAAGTAAAACTAACCCCCCCATCTCCAACAATCTGGAGAGATTAGAACAGTACCGGCAAAAAGATATGGCAAATCAGCATTTACTAGACTTCTCCAATCTGGTGGAGGGGGAACAAAATGATTGCCAGCTCTTATCACAAACAACTAGTCCAACAACTTCCTTTATTGAGTCTAAGTTAAAGACTAAAAAGGCAAAGAACAACCAGATAATTCAGAGTATGGAGAGTTTACCCTGGGAAAATTCAACCGAGTTTATAGCAAAGCAATGCCTTCTCACATCGCAAACGGTGGTTTCAATATTTGAATAATTAATTGCCATCCAACATGATGTAGAGTCATTGAAAAAAGATTTAGCTGTTTTTCTTCAAATGCAATATCGGGCCCCAAGAACTCCCAGTAAAGTTCTGGCAGAAGATTTGATTAACTCCCATTCGCAGGATAAGGAAAAGAAAATAGAACAAAGAGCCAGAGAAACAGTTAAAGAGACAGATAAAAGGAGACAGTCCTCTCAAAAAAACAGTTCCCCCCCAGACAAGGCATCGAGACGAAAAGGTATCAAAAAAGAAGAAATCAGGAAAGAATCCCTCCCTCAATTACAACAATCACATCACTCGCTACAAACACAAAGGATAGCTTTTAGAATCCATTTGAACAGACTTAATTATGGACGTTGGAATTCCAGAAGTGCAATATTAAATTCCCTAAGCCAGCTTCTTCACTGTCACAGGGGCATGATTGATCTTCTGTGCTGTGCTGTGGAGTGGTTACCTGAGGCCCCAAATTGGAAGCGGATCCTTCTGTCTTTCAAACAGCCCACCATACCACAGATGTTATTCAAGATGAAGGCATTTTTAGCCTCCTTCCAAATCTTTCCCATCAGAGTCTTTGGTGAGGAAAGGGTTATCCCGTTAATAACTAACATGCGAGCCTCCAAGGCGAATGACACCACCTCATTTTTAACCTTGGAAAAGAAAGAGAATGATAGTGGGAGTCAACCAATCTTGCATGGAAAAGAGATACTTAACAGCACAGAAGCTGGCCTCATTAACGCTTTTGGTGCTCTCCCAAGGAAAGAACAAGACAATATATTATTCAAGCTAGAAAATTTAAAGAAATCCTTATTGGTCACAATGGACACAGCAGAGCCACTTATAGACCTGGTTTCCCCAATAATTGAGCCTCTCACTTCCCCCCCAGAGGACAAGCGATTACATGAATACAAGATCATAGAAAATAGAAGCCAAGACCCAAAGGGAGTATTAGGGACCCCAGAAGAGATAGAGATGTTTTCATCCCTGTGTGAAAATTCCATGACACCTTCATCACTGCCAGCTGCAAACCAAGATACTGAGAGTCGACTCACGAAAGAGCCACCATTGCAAAAAATGAAAGATGACCTAATAACGCCTTGCCCTACAACCAGAGAGGAGGCTTCGGAATGGCAACCTCTGCTAGCTGATGCTAAAACCTCTTACCCTGAACAAGTTTCTCAAGAGTCTCCACATGACCTAGACGGGTCCTCCCTATTTTTAAAGAAGACCAATTCAGTGTGCGATGACACCTCAATCCATGGTAACAACCAGACAACTTCCCTTTGTATAAATCAAGTTTCCTGATGAGCTCCAAAAGTTGACCCACTCTCCCTTATAACCTGGATTATAGCAGGTTGGTCCATCCCATCAAAAGACCAACTCTTTTTTGACTATATATCACAATTTGACATCCTCTTCTTGCAGGAAACCTGGGCCTCCACAGAGATTCAGTTAGATGGCTATTGGGTCAACTCAATTCTGGCTGTCCCCAGCAAGGTGGGGGGGGGAAGCTAAAGGGGGTATTGTGACATTAGTTAATACATCCTTGCATTTTAAATGTGTACCACTGCCACCTTTCCAGTCATGGGTTGTAACTACATTACTCTTATTTAAACAGGTGGAGATTTTGCTTTTTAATATCTATATTCCTCCACTTAATAAGAATAATGAGATTAACAAGATTTGGGACAGCATAAAAGATTTTATTCTTGGCTGTTCAGCCAAATCCCCCAAAGCTGCAATAATTATAGAGGGGGACTTAAACGCTAGGAGGGTCCAAATGATCAAGCATTATATAAGCAATTTAAGATTCACTATGATGAAAATGTAACAGATGAATCTTGGCATGCCAGACAATTTAAAGACCCTAAAGCTAATCGGGCAGGCTTATGTGTAAGACAAATGACTGAACGTTTGGATCTGTGTATCCTTAACGGGTCCCCATGGGGCGATTTCCCAGCAGAATATACTTACCGGGGAGCAGGAAAAAAATCCACAGTTGACTACTGGATAATATCATATGACCTCCTGAAGTTCTTACAGAAGATAGAGGTAGACTCGCGATTGGAAAGTGATCATAATACAATATTCCTTACTCTCACATTGCACCAGAATTCTCTAAGGGCAGGCACAGCCTACCTACCCAGGTTAGAAACTCAAAATACCCAGGTAAAAATTAAATGGAATGAGAAAAACGCTAAGGAAGTTACCAAATGGATGTTAGCCCCTGAAACCATAGAGTTACGTACATCTCTACTACAAAATAACTGTGGGGGATCTTACCTAGAGGGGTTTGAATCCTTAATTGTAAACTTGAATTCGGTTCTCAGTAACAGATCACTAGCTCACCCCAAAATGCTAGTTTCAAAAAACAAAAAATAGTTTGATAGAGATTGTGTTCAACTAAAAAAGATATATAATGAAGAATACAAGAAAAGTAAAGGTGCCCCCTCCGAGGAGCACACTTATTACTTAAAGCAGCTGAAAACACAATATAAGAACCTTCTAAAAGAAAAGAAAAGTGCGGCCCTGAAGGAGTCTTGGCATAGACTAATTACGGCAGTCAGGACAAAAAATACATCCCTTTTTTGGTACATCACCAGGTTACTGGGAAAACCTCCCCTACCCCCTACAAATCAGGTTCTAATTCATGCCTGGGAAGAGTACTTTAGGGAGCTTTATATAGATCCTGACTATGTAACCAAGGAGAGACAAGCTAGTTTGGACCACACTCCTCACCATTTGGTACAAAAATACACACATTAAAAAAATATCCTCTCTTTTTGTGGCCTTCCTGGATTTTAAACAGGCCTTCGATTCAATATCCAGGATCACCCTCTGGGAGAAGTTAAAATGCACCACTATCGATAAACGCCTCCTCTTCCTCATACAAAAATTGTATGCCAATTCCACCCTGAAATTGAGGTGCAATCTCCACGGGAGTTTAACCGGCTCAGTAAGAGTACAAAAAGGGGTACGGCAGGGTTGCATTCTGTCCCCCTCCCTCTTCAACTTCTATATTAATCCCCTGATTGAGCTTTTACAGAACCCTGATTTCCATCCTCCTAACCTAGCACAATGCAAAGTGCCAATTCTCTTATATGCTGATCACGCCGCTATCATTTCACAAACCCCCATAGGACTGAAGAGAGCAATTAGGGCAACACTCGGCTATTGCAGGCAAAACAAGCTGGTCCTTAACTTCGATAAATCAAAAATTTTAGTTTTTGCTAAAAGACCATGCCAATATTCCTGGCAAATAGAAGGATATAGTTTGGAACAGGTTAGAACATTTAGATACCTTGGGGTGGTTTTCCACTTGCTAGGGACATGGAAGGCACACCTGGATCACACATTGCAAGTAGCCATTAAGTCCTCAAATGCAATCAAACATTTCTTTTATACAGGTGGAGGTCAGTTAGTACCTGCTGCCTTAAAACTTTTTGAGGCCAAAACATTGGCACAAATTCTTTATGGGGCACAAACAGGAATCCTTGCAAAGAGAGACTTGTTAGAAATCATTCAAACCAAATTTCTGTGAGCCATCTTAGCTGCTCCCAATGGAACTCCAAATGCCCAGTTAAGAATTGAGACAGGCATGCCTCAAATTCAAGTAAGAGCCTGGAAGATGATGGTCATTTATTGGCTTAAAATGCATTTCTTTCCAGAGGGACTGTCCCCACTAGTGTTGACTGACAATTTCTCTTCCCCCTGGAAACAAACAATTGATCACAAGCTAGGCTCTTATGGGCTTTCACCATTATTCTTAATGTCCCTAGGCTTTGAGCAAGCAAAGCAAGTAGTAATCAATAGAATGAGGGACATGGAGTTCCAAGAAGAATTAAATAGGTTGCCTCTCCACAGTAGGGACAGAATCAAACAGGGTGTGTGGGAATCGGCAAGATATCTAGATGACCTGATCTCTCCAAAACAAAGAATAGCTTTCTTCAGAGCCAGATTTAACATTCTTCCTTCAGCACTCCTACAGAGCAGGTATAAGAGAACACCTATAGCCGAATGTGTTTGTATATGTGGTAAAGGAGAAGTGGAAGATAATTCACATGTACTATTACACTGCAAGCTATACAGAGCTTGTAGGTCTGCATATATTCTCCCCTTATTAGAGAGATTGCCAGGGAGGGCAGAACATTTTTATCTAGGCTTCCTCCTCCAGGACACTAACCCGGTTACCACGTATGCAGTGGCAAAGTTCTGTGCTGCTGCAATGTCCATAAGAAAAAAATTGGCTACAGAAGTATAGTACCATCTTGTACCAATTATCTGGACATATCTGTAACAATCTTTGGACCATAATGTTATTATCCACTTTTAATGTAAATACTTTTAATTATATTTTAATGTTAGTATTTTTAATATAGTGTAAAGACAAATGTATATTGCTGGTCTTTGACTGTAATAAAGATCTTACTTACTTACTTACTTACTTTATTTTTATTAGCATAATTTTTCTTTCTTTACCAGGACACAATTTTCTATTGCATTCTAAATATTTCATAAGCTTTAAATTTAAACTTTATCAAAAAAATGATATATTATACATAATATATCATACATAACACAAAACTAAATCAATAAATAGCATTTTTGCCTTATAAATGCTTTGCATTAAATGCAAACAAGACAACTTGAAACAAAACTATGGTTTTATTTATACAATTTTAATTTTAACTATATCAAGTTATTTATATGGCATGATTTTAATATTATTTATTCAGTAATATCACATACATATCCTGTTCCTTCAATATTTCATCTGATAAAATCCTTTATTCTTTTAATAATAAAATTGATTATATGCTCACATATTTGCATGTAAAATCTAGTTTGGTTGAAAAAAAAAATCAAACTATCAGTCAATGCAAAAACAAGTGCACCTATTTACTATATAGTGAGATTGTTGAGTCTGTTCCTAGAAAATAATTTTTAAAATCTGCTTTCAGCCCAGCATCTTTCAACTTTGTTTAACATTGTTTGAGAGACTATAAATTATCTTATGGTTCCTTTATATTCCTTACCTTGTCATTTGCATTCAGAGTCCCTGTGAAATTAATAAGGAAGGTGACCTCTGCTCAACAATATTACCACTATTAGCTCTCATAGACATTCCAATATTTGCAAACTGCAATTGTCAGAATTAGTGATTTTAATCAACAGTTTTAAAAACAGATGTGTATATGTTTGTTTATTTGAGGCAAAGATTATTTTATTTCTTGACTTCATTCTGGAGTCAAGAAATAGTGCATTAGCGCAGTGGTCCCCAACCCCCGGTCCGCGGACCAATGCCGGGCCGTGGAGTACCTGGCACCGGGCCGCACAGCGACCGGGGGCCATGATCGCTGCAGCGGCCGGGGGACATGATCGCTGCAGCGGCCGGGGGACATGATCGCTGCAGCGCAAAGGCTCCTGGGCCGTGCGCAAAAGCTCCTGGGCCGTGCGCAAAGGCTCCAGGGAAGAGAGCCCCGCGCAGGTACGCACGTGTGGCCCAAAGCTGTCGTCGTGAACAACGCCCCCCCACCCCTGCGCGCGGTCAGCGGGCCACGGTAAAATTATCAAAGGCTGACTGGTCCGCGGCGATAAAAAGGTTGGGGACCACTGCATTAGCGGAATTCTTATACAGCCAATTTTCCTTTCATAGATAAAAGAAATTGCCTACCTTTATACAGCTATATAATAAAATTAAAATAAGCTGAGGAAAATACAGAGCAATTGGAAGCATAACAGAAGAATAAAATTGATGTAGTACTTGACTTCAACCCAATGAGCACAAGAATTTATAACTGAGTCTTCTGATACTTAAAGCAAACATTTTGTGTAGGAGACAAGGCACAGTATCATGTTTGCATAACATCATGAAGATTTTCCTCAAAACATTTGCATTTATGAGAGCTGCTTGTGTAAAATATAAGTGTGTATTAATAATGCTGTAGACAATAACTATTTCCCTTAAATTAGATCCAAGACAAGATCTATACCAGTGTTTCTCAACCTTGGCAACTTGAAGATGTCTGGACTTCAACTCCCAGAATACCCCAGCCAGTGAATGCTGGCTGGGGAATTCTGGGAGTTGAAGTCCGGACATCTTCAAGTTGCCATGGTTAAGAAACACTGATCTATACTGTATTTTAGTTATACAATCTTAGAGTTGTAAGTAGTATTTAGGTTAGCAAATCTAAGTTCTTGTTCAGTACAGAACTACTGCAATTGAAGACACCTGATAAATGATGATTGCTCAGTGTTTGCTCACACTTTTGTGATTGTCTCTATGTGATTGTTAGTCTTTACTGTTAGAAATCTGCTCTCCTGTAATTTAAATCTGGGTATTGATAAAAGGAGCTCCTTTTTCAGCATTTTGAAGATACAATTTCCCCTTTTTAAATAGTTTGGCGTATTCTGAGTACATCATGTGTATCCCTGAATCAGTGAGATGTGGATAATATTAAATTGGCTTGCAAGACAGTCTCTAGATTATGTACATATATATGTAATATAGCACTCATTTTCATTTTACCCATTTGCCAGAATTTCATAATGAAAGTACATAAAGTTTTGGCTGGACCTTCAGAAATTCCTTCAGTACAGGAATTTCTGTTCTGCCCATGGAAATCTGAACTGTCTAAATAAATAACTATTCTTGGTAATCTTCCAGGAATTTCAGATTTCAATCTTGTGTTTTTGTCATACTTTTCTTATTTGGTAGACCATTATCATTCCCAGAAGAATATTCTCGCCAAATTATGAATTCAGTAGTTCTGCCTTTATCAGTTAATTTCAATACAAGTAATTTTTAAATTTAATATGTATTGCCAACCTCCAATCATTCTAACCTTTAGTCTTTTGACACCATTCTTTTAATTCCAGATTTTCTCTGTGTACTCTTCCTTGGTAACCAGTCCCTTTTCCATTTTCAGTATGTGTTTCAAATTTTGAATAAGCTTTTAGGGTAGCTTCATTCCTCTGGTTTTCATTTTTCTACTCCTTGAATCATCAATATATTTTAAGTTGTATACTTCTACAATACTGTCAAACTGATTCCTTTAGATCTATGAGGAATTGATGTTTCTAACATACAGTTCAAAACCTCCCATCTTATTACCGCTTTGGCTTTTGAACTATCTAGGACTGGAGTAGTGTTCTATTACACTCATGGGAATCATTTCACCAATTTAGTTATATTATATTTGTCTTTCTGTCCTAAGAGTTCAAATTCATGTTACTTTTCATACTTTAATCTTGAATTTCATGCACCAATCTTCTTTTGGATTATTTAATGACTGGTTCAATAAGTTCACAAAGCAACACTCCTACTGGCTTCTTAGCTACAGCACCTTCAATTTAAGCTTCCTTAACATTTTACTTTGCCAGTCTTTTTATTATATCCTATGCTGTCAATCATGTTACTTTAGACCAAAGTTCCAAAATCAAAATCTATCAACCTTGTTTTGAAATCCAGTCAATATTCTTGTTTCCCTATACAGCCTACACTAAAACAGAATCTGTGGGTTCAGATTTTTACATTTCCTTTTTAGACATTCAGTCAATATTTTCAAACAACATAGTAGCATGTTCTCACTTGCTTTGGGGACTATAATTTGTGGCAAGTATCATTTGTCCCTGCATGGATGAGCAGAAAGTGTCAGTGAACATACTATAAATTGTTTTGCTACATTCCTAATCTAGATTCCTGCAAGAAATAAGGTTCCTGAGCTAATGGTCCATACACTGTTTTCTGTTACTCACAATATTGCCTTGGTATCTATTCACCTCCTCTTTCTTCTTTTTCATCCCCTCTACTCTTCAAAGATTATATTGAAAGCCATCTCCTTTTCTTTTCCTAAAAGCTTGGAGCCTGGAAGACCTTAATAGTTATTCTTGAATTTCAGTGGTTCAGCACAAATTCTACATCTACCCTGGTGGTCTGTTTTGTCTTGGCTTTCCTCCTTTGTCCTTCTTGTAAAGCACTGTTTCCTTTATGATGTCCAATTGCAATGACTTTTTAAATGTCCTTCATTTGTTGTTTTCTTATGTGCTTAAAACTGAGCACATCAAATGACTATCTTTTTCCAGCACAACTGCAAATTTATGCTTGCAATGTATTTCAGGTTGTTTTGAGGCAGGAAGGCAAACAAGTATTACATATTGTAATAGCAAACTCACCAATTCCACCTTTGATTTTATTTCTTAAATCATCATCAATAGAATAGTGGCACTTTCTGATTTTTATAACCAACCCTAACCCATAGCACACTTAGAGAAAAATATATTGGAGAAATTTCCTTAAAAATTTCTTCAAAACTCAAACTTCCAAAGACCTGTAACTTAGATTTAAACAAATTTTCTCCTACGGAAATCAGGAATAATTTTGCAATCTTCCCTGACAATTTTTAAAAAGTTGAAATCTCCCTAACCTAGGGTTGAAAATTAGGCAGATTTTAGTCTGTTAGTAGTTTGGGTGCTACTACGATTGGTAATATGGATGGGACTTGGAAAAAAAATCTGAAAGTTTTTGTTCTCTTAGAAAAAGGCAATGTCAATGTCTATATTTAGAAGTCCTTGGTGCTCTCTGAGCTTGTTTTCTCGCAGGCAGTTCATTAACTAAGCTAGGTAACATAATCAGTGTTACTAAGGAGTGCAGTTTGCTGTCACTTTATATTGTCACTGTTGGTAGGGTTAGTCCTAAGAGATTCTTTGGTTGGGCTGTTTATTGTTGGACTTTGGCAGTTTCTTGATTGGCTTATAGTTTACTTGATTGGCGTATGGTTATTTGATTGTTGGTCTGATGTTAACCTTGGACTTAATCTATGTTGCTCTGGGTGCTGCTTGCTTGGGTCTTTTGTTCCCCTTTGGGCTGGTTGATTGTCTCTTTTACAGTCTATAGATGTTGTTAATGTCTATGTGTCTATTGATGGCTATATTATTGCCAATAATCCAGAAAACTGTCTAGATAACTCCATCTATCTGCAAGAATGAGCATGACCCAAAAGCAATTTTATCTTTACAAATGTCTGTGAGGTTCAGTACTCCACTGATAATATAATCTACCATTTAAAATTTACTGATTTCAGTAGTCTGAGACATAAATGTATTGCTTAAAGAAACTTGACATTCATTTGCACTGAGGAAGGATATGTTGCTATTTTTCATAAAACAGATATTGTAGTTTCCACAACTTTCAAGTATTATCTTTAACTAGTATATGTTGTGAATGATGGAAACTGTAGTCAAATAACTTCCCGTATCTCTTTCACATTGCTCTAGAACCATAACACCCTTTTAATTATTTTTTAGCCATGTAAAAGATGTCAACTCGCAAAGCATCCCTGGTTTGGTCTCGAGTTGCCATAGGCAATAGGGATGGGAAAACGAACTTTACAGCTGCAGCGAGGCAGCACTTCAGTCAAAACAAAAGCATATTCCAGCCATGGCCAAGGCCATCTCCACGGTTACCCAGAGTGTCCAGAAGGGAGTGATCTCTACAACTCGTGAAATTGTTTCATTGGACAATGTGACTGATGACACACCTTGGAGGGGAGGGGGCAAACAGTGTCAGAGCTGGACATAAATGAAGTGGCGTCAGAGTTGGCTTCACTTGGAATGTGCCGATATGAAGCTCCTAATAAATAACTATTTCTTTTAAAGCCTGGCTCAAGGCTCATGATTTAATTAGGGTATTGGTTGGAACCCTAATAAAAGACTTGCTTCTCAACAGGTCTGCATTCCAGGAATGAGTCAGTGCCTTAGCCAAGAAGGCAAAATGTGATTTTGTAGAGGTACTTGAAGAAATCAAGTCTATAGAAAAAAGGTATATCATATAACCCATTAAATGTCACCAAGTTGTGTAATCTTTATTTATGTATAATTCCATTTTCATGCAGTACTCCAGATGAGATGTGATCTGGAAAGCTCATAATATAAAGAACATAAGAACAAGCATATAATACAATACAACAAAAAATTACAAAATAGTTGCAAGATAGCAATCTAGAGCAGTGTTTTCCAACCTTTTTGTGCAAAGGCACACTTTTTTCATGAAAAAAATCACGAGGCACACCACCATTAGAAAATGTTGAAAAAAATTAACTCTGTGCCTATATTGACTATATATAAAGTAATTCTCCCACGGCACACCTTACACTATGTCACGGCACACTAGTGTGCCGCGGCACAGTGGTTGAAAAACACTTATCTAGAGCACAGACGGATATCACATCAACATTTTTCCAACCTTTGAATATGACCCACAATATTTATAAAGCATCATGGTCAAGGGTTATTATCGATGAAGCCTTTCATGATATAATGGCTGGTTATTTAACGCCATCTATTGGGATTTCACAACTGTACCTTCTCTGCAGCAACACCCCCTTCTGGAATTAAATCCCGTGAGATTCAAACAGCCCGCAGCTTACTGGTATTTGAATGGGCCTTGAAAAGCTGGTTTTTGCCCAATCCTTTGATGGGGATAGCTGAAACCCTTTTAGGCAATACAGCATACTTTTCTTTCTTCCTGTCTGGTTTTGTCCTTCTTGCCATCTTAACTATTCATTTTTGTCTCCTGTTGCTTTCTGGTTCTTAACAATTTAAATTTAATAAATAAAACTAATTGCTATCATGGTTTGTTGCATAGTCAGCTGGATGTTCAGACTGGATATGCCATTTTTACCCACCTATCAAATCCTTTCCAAGGACCTGGGATAGGCAGATAGTGATGTTTTGTGGTATTAGAGCAGTGTGGTTCCAGGAGGTACGGCCCAGTACGGCTGTAACAGTAGTAGCTGAAAGAAGCAGCCACCGTACTGGTATAGTGGCTTGTTTGGCCCACCAGCCTGCCTGTGTTCTATAGCTATTTATAATGTGACCGGCCCATTGCACACAGGTGCACAGCATGCGGCGCTTGCGCGACCTCTGCTGAGCAGCTGGGTGTCGCAGGGCAGTGGTGTGCACATGCATATGCAGTTCAGGTGCCCGTCTAGGATGCCCAGCCCCATGCTCAGTGTACCGGCTGTGCCAGGGTCTAGAACCCACCACTGTGTTACAGGTATCATTGCAGGATATCAAATGTTTCAGTAAAGCTGCCTTTGCAATTGACTAATAGTGTATTTATAATGCTGATGGTGTCCAAGTGATGCTCCAGTTATTTTGAGTAATTATTATTGAGGACCAGTAATCTCAATAGAACATTTTTTCCTGAACACCATCACTCTGCTAAACAAATAATTCCCTCACCACTGTCAAACTATTCACTAAGACTGCATTCATCTTCTCATCGTTCCTATCACCCATCTCCTCCCACTTATGACTGCATGACTGTAACTTTGTTCTTTGTATCCTTACAATTTATATTGATATTGTTTCCTGATTGCTAATGTCAGTGTTCCAGATAGCATTCAAAATTAAATCAGAGTCCAAGGCAACATACTGCTCAAAGTTCCAATTTATTAAGAGAGCTATGCTGGCACATCTGGGGGAAAACCTGAATCTGAAGCAGCTTCCATTTCCCCCCACAGGTTAAAGTTCATGCTTGCCCCCACACCCACAAGTCCATCACCCATTCAGTTCCGGTCAGGTGCAGAGGTACCAAGACAAAGGATGACCTTGGCAATGTAGAAATGAATTTTATTTTGGCTACATACATTCTGTTCTCCCCCGGGGCAATGAGGTTCTGCTTGGGCAGCTAGTTAACTCCACGCTTAGGAATATCTTTCAGATCAAGTTTATTATCAGGCATCCTTAATAGCAAAACTTACAGTTCAGTGTTAAGATTCTTCTGACTTTCCATGATCTGTCCCATCACGTAGTGTAAAAAGACATTGATTCCTCTAACCCATGCTGCTGGTGCAAAGCTGCTTCTGGTAGAACGAGGCTATTCAGAGAATCACCCCTAATAAATCACTTTTCCCGGGCAGAGTACCCCGCTGCCCAATCAGGGAACACAGATGTGGTCACATATTATGGGACTACATTTCCCATAAGGTAGTTACATTTCCCATGAGGTAGTTTCTTAAAGGAGACAGCCCCTAATTCCTATATTAGCTATATACTGTTGGGACAGCACACATTCTACTCCGTACTATCCCCCCTCCCATTTCCCCACTACAGAAACAGCATAGTAGAAGTGTAGCAGGCCAAAGATCCAAAAGGAACATGGTTGCAGGTCTGACAGCTTATTTGTACCTATGACTATCATTAAGTGTTGTATCTTATGATTTTTGACAAATGTATCATCTTTTTATGTACACTGAGAACATATGCACCAAAGACAAATTGCTTGTGTGTCCAATCACACTTGGCCACTAAAGCATTCAATTCAATCCTATCCTATCCTAGTGTTCCCCTGAACCCAGCCTTTTCAAGGGTTATCCAAATGTAAGATCCATGCAGTATGAGATTTTTTTTCAATGATCATTCTATTTTGACTCTACAACATATAAAAACTAATTCAATCAATTTGAAGATAAACACTTTTCACAATATTCAACCTGCTTTAGTACCAATGAAATAATTGCAAGCTCATTTTAATAAACAACCTTTTATTTTGTTTCGTTGAGAAACATTTTTGACAGATATAAATTAGGAAGTAGTAACCAGCAAGATATATTTTAAGCTGTGCAAGGAATTCAAACATTTAAATTTCAGATGCTAGAAATAAGTATGAATAAAAGGAGTTATTTATTATTTTAACCTCTTCAAATAGTAAAAGCAAACGTATTCAGATTCCTTATGATTAAAGATGAGCTGTTCTATTTCAGAATCTTTGGAGATACAAAGTTTTGTTGAACTAAGTTACTCAGATGATATAGAATTTGTATATAATTGTTTAGCTCTATTTTTATATGCATTCACAACAAACATTAGATACATATATAGCAATAGCACTTAGACTTATATATCATTTCACAATACTTTACAGCCCTCTCTAAGCGGTTTACAGAGTCAGCATATTGTTCTCAACAATCTGGGTCATTTTACCAGCCTTAGAAGACTGATATACTTGTAAGAAAATCAATTAACATGGCTATTTATAAAATAACAATTTGTCAAAATTAACTAATGAGTCAGAGTTAAGTATACAATATGAGAAATTAGAAGGTTTCCCGGGAAAACAAATGTGAGTCAACTATCAGGCCAAGAAGCTCCATTTTGTGTTGTGGAAAATATTCTTTAAGACAATGAGTTCCTGGGTGGAGCCTGCTGATGGTGGCAGCAAAAAACCAGCTGCCTCCGAATTCCTGGCTACGTACCTGTTTAGAGGATCTTCCATCTGACGTCTTAACAGGTTTTCTTATCCTTCAGGCAAGAAGGAAAGAAGAAATTGTTTTCCTGGCAAATGCTCTTCGATTTTTGCAGCTTTTGTGCTTGCAGGGAGAGGGGGGCTAGCCCAAAGCAGAACGGCTGTCCGTGCTGGGAACTTCAAACTGCCTTGTGCGGGACAAAGTAGGTCTCCCCCACTCAGTTCAAAGTTTTGATTGATTTAATCTTATCACGAGCTGGATCCATATTACGTGAGCAATAATTGTTTATCAAGATTTTAGCTTCTTTTCTAAGAGCCAAGGTGGCGCAGTGGTTAAATGCAGCACTGCAGGCTACTGCTAGATCAGCAGGTCAGCGGTTCAAATCTCACCGGCTCAGGGTTGACTCAGCCTTCCATCCTTCCGAGGTGGGTAAAATGAGGACCCAGATTGTTGGGGGCAATATGCTGACTCTCTGTAAACCGCTTAGAGAGGCCTGAAAGGCCTATGAAGCGGTATATAAGTCTACTGCTATTGCTATTGCTATTCTCCTCCGAAAAACTATTTACTTAGAGGCTTTTAAAATGGCACCGAGCAGGCTGGTTTCTCCGGTAATAATGAATACTTTTTGTTAACTGTTACAAGAATTCAAAACTTCAAAGGAGAATGCTTATCATTTGTTTTACAATCGGTCAGCAGAAGCTTTTTAATTAGTTTCATTTCTACAAGACTTTCACTCCCTCATTAATCTTGCTTATCTGGAAGTTAAATGGTGATGAATCTGCTGAACTGTCTTATTACAATGTTTACTCACTGAAAGTTTTGCCAAGCCTTAAATTTCAAAGTAAAAGGGGAACTCAGCTTCTTTACTTAAAGCTGCTTGAAGCTGCATATTCAGGCAACAGAGTTTTATTAATTGCAGGCAGATAAATTTTGAAATGGCTTCAAAGCTAAATATTAATTTGAAGTCGTCACCCTCTACTCCCAGGGGCACATCCCCAGTGCCTGGCACAAGGCTGCAGCCTCCGCTTCCTACGCCCCCTGCTGGGGATGTGTTAACGATAGAATTTTTTCTGAGCAAACTAAGCGAGGCTCTTAATGCACTGACAATTAAAATGGAAGATAAGCTTAGAGATAATAGAGAGGTGATAAAGCAGGAGAGAAAAGAGGAAATAAAAGAAATGAAAGAAGAAATCAAAAGTGAAATAAAAGGACTTAAACAGGAGCTGTATGAGAAAATCGATGCTAAGGTTGTTAAAATTAGAGATGAAATGCTGAGACTTGTAACTGTATTGACAGAACATACTTCTGGAATGGAAGATACTCTAGAGGTTCTTAATGATGCCAATACCAAATTGACATTGAAAACAGAGGTGGTGGAACAAAAAGTGGAAAATGCTGAAAAAGAAATTATTATGATACAGTACCGACAAATGGAGTTTGCATTAAGAGTAAGGGGGCTGCGTGAGGAGAAACAGGAGAGCCTGAAACAGATCCTATCGGAAGCTTTTGACCGCCTGATGGGAAGACCAGGGACCAATCTTGACTGGCAAATCGACAAAGCTTACCGCGTTAATTCTTGGCTGGCAAAGCAGAAGCAGCTTCCTCGAGACATCGTTATATATTTTACTACAAGAGAGCTTAGAAATATGGTACTACAAGCGTCTTATAACACTAAGCTTCAAATTGGCGGTCAAGACCTGATTGTTTTGAAAGAGATACCACCTCAAATGTTAAGAGCCAGGAGAGACTACGCTTTTTTGGTCGAAGAACTCAGAAATCGTCAGATACAGTATAGATGGGATGCACCATTTGGCATTATATTTACATTTGATAAGCAAAGATATCGCCTCAACTCTGTATGGAAAGCCCGAGATTTTTATTATAATATATTGAAGGCCGGATACCCTGCACCATCTGGACCTGGAGAAAGACCACAAGAAGGACAGGATAGACAGCAAACTACACAACCACCAGACAAGATGGAGCATCTCTCTCTTCTAGAAGTGCAAGGTGTTATGGAACAAAGACCTAGCCGCATGACTACTAGACGAATGGAGAAACAAGCTAAAAAGCAACAGTATCAACAATCACCGGCCATCGATCAAGGAACTACAATAACAAGTCTGGAAGCAGTGGGAGGAGCTAGACCTAAGGTTAAACAGGCCATGCAGGAAGCTCTAAAAATGCTTCAGCCAACCAAAGATGACAACTAAGATTTTAACATGGAATGTCAACGGACTGAACTCTCCACAGAAGAGGAAGAAAATATTTCATTATCTCAAACAGTTTAAGAATGATGTAATTTGTTTGCAAGAAACTCATATCAAGTCAACTGATCAAAAATATTTGATTAACTCAAAACTTGGTCAACATTTTGCAGCTTCCGCTATGGAAAAGAAGAATGGTATAGTAGTATACTTAAGAAAAGATATGAAAGCTGAATTAATAGAAGCAGATCCCTTCGGAAGATATATTGCTTTAGACTAATCCTAGAAGGGAAAAAGACATTACTTTTGGGAATTTATGCTCCCAATCAACAGCAAGATAGATTCTATAGAAATCTTCATGCTAAATTAGTACAGTGGGACTATAGTTCCTGTATACTATTGGGTGACTGGAATGGAGTGATAGACACTAAGAGAGAGAAGAAGACTTCCCGCCTAAATACTAAGATGCGAGCAAAGTTACCCAAATCTTTCTTTGACATCATGGATGACTTTGAATTGAGAGATATTTGGCGAGAAAGAAATGCAGAGGAATATGACTTCACTTTCTTCTCGGACAGGCATCAATCCCTTTCAAGGATTGATTTTATACTAACCACTAATGATTTGCTTTCTAGGGTCAAGAAGACAAAGATTGCGGCTAGGGTTCTTTCCGACCATAACCCAGTTTGGATGGAGTTGGGAAGGGTAGTGCAGGCAAGAAGGTCTTGGAGATTGAATGAAAACTTATTTAGATATGAAAAGTATATTAATGATTGTAAAAAATTACTATCTGAATATTTTGTTTTGAATATGAATAAGGGTACATCTATGGAATTCGTATGGGATGCAAGCAAAGCGTATATGAGAGGAGTGCTGATGAATATAAATAAAACACATAGAAATAAACAAGGGTTAAAACGAACAGAACTGGAAGAGGAAATTAAGAGAAAAGAGTTGGAGTTAACAATGAACCCAGACGATTCAAAGGTTAAGGAAGCTATTAACATATTAAAATCTCAATTTGACATGTTGATCTCTGACCAGGTAGCCACTAATTTATTATATGCAAAACACAATACTTTTTGTAATGCAAACAAACCTGGCAGATGGTTAGCTTATCAGATTAGGAAAAAAAGGAAAACTCGAAATATATCTAAACTGATTTACAGAGGGAAGGAGGTGTTTCAACAGGAAGAGATTCAAAAGGCCTTTCGGGAATTTTTTACAGAACTGTATAAAGGGGATAAAATTAATGGTTTAGATATAGACAAATATTTAGATAAAGAGAAAATACCTTCAGTTAGAGAAGAGCACAGGCAAAAATTGAATCAACCAATAACCTCGGGGGAAATCTTGCAGGTAATTAAGCAATTAAAGTCAGGGAAAGCACCAGGTACAGATGGCTTGACAGTGGTTTACTATAAAAACTTAGTTAGAAATGGTAGAACCTCTTAGAGAATTATTTAATATGATTCAAATGGAAGGTAAAGTGCCTCCATCTTGGAAGACAGCGTTTATATCTTTGATACCCAAAGAAGATCAAGATACTACTCAACCTAAAAATTATAGACCTATCTCATTACTGAATGTAGATTATAAAATTTTTACTAAAATATTAGCAAATAGGTTAACGTTGGTTATTCAACAATTGATACACACGGACCAAACAGGTTTTATACAGGGGAGACAGATGAAAAGTAATGTCAGATTAATTATTAATGCATTAGAATATTTGGGAAAGAACCACCAGATCCCTGCTGCGTTTATATTTTTGGATGCTGAGAAGGCCTTTGATCGAGTTAACTGGCAATTTCTGTTGAAGATGTTGCAAAAAATGCAGATAGGAGATAATTTTTTACAGTCAATTAAAGCAATATATCAACAGCAAACAGCACAAATCATAGTCAATGGAAGTTTAACAGACTCTTTTCAAATTGGAAAAGGTACAAGACAGGGCTGTCCTTTGTCCTCATTATTGTTTATTATAACTTTGGAAGTACTGTTGAATAAAATACGGGGCTTGGATGGTTTAAAAGGGATCAAGATTAGGCAGCAAGAATATAGAGTCTGCGCTTTTGCGGATGATTTGGTCATAATATTGGAACAACCGCAGGAATCCAGTATGGTCTTAATGAATACGATTAATCAATATGGTCAAGTGTCTGGCTTTAAAATTAATTTAGGAAAAACCAAAATATTAGCTATAAATATGAATACTAAACAAAAGGAAGAACTAGGAGGGATGCTAGGATGTGAGGTGGTCAAAAAAGTCAAATATCTTGGAGTCAATATTTTAACCTCAAACGGGAAATTATATAAGCATAATTATGAACCACTTTGGCATAGTATACAGACGGAGATGAAAAAATGGGAGAAATTGCACTTATCTTTGCTGGGTAGGATAGCGGCAGTGAAAATGAACATTTTACCAAAATTTTTATTTCTTTTCCAAATGTTACCTATACTTAAAAAAGATGTGAATCTTTTAGAATGGCAGAAGGGTATCAACAAATTTGTATGGGCAGGAAAGAAGCCGAGGGTAAAGATGAAAATAATGCAAGATGTACGTGAGAGAGGAGGATTGAAATTACCTAATTTAAAACTATATTATGATGCAGTGGCATTATCTGTAATTAGTGATTGGACTCATTTAACCAATGATAGAATATTGAATATTGAGGGACACAATCTGGTATATGGTTGGCATGCTTACCTGTTATTCAACAAAAAATTGGATAAGAATTTTAAAAGTCATATTTTAAGAAATGCTTTACTGCGGGTCTGGAAAAAATACCAATATAAATTAAATGACAAGATACCCATGTGGGCAATTCCTAGACACGCAATTGAAAATATGAATATAGCACAAAAACAGGATAGAATTACTTACAGACAGCTTCTTACCTCGGAAAGGGGGGCATTACAATTAAAATCTTTAGAGGTATTAAAAGAGGAGAAGGTAGTTTAAACATGGTTCCAGTATGGGCAATTACAGGCTAGGTGGAAAATAGATCAAAAATTGGTTTTATCCAAGTTGAGGATAATTTGTTTAAACAAATAAGAGATCAAAGCTTAATGCATATAAAGAGGATATATAATGTATTAATACAGATGGATTCGGAAACAGAATTAGTTAAAGATTGTATGATAAAATGGGCTCAAAATATTGAAGAACCAATAATGTTGGATACATGGGAAAGAATCTGGATAAGAAATGTGAAATTTACACAAGCTCAAAATCTGAGAGAAAATTTTTACAAGATGTTTGAATTTGAATTTGAATTGATTTTATTTGTAGGCCGCCCTTTTCCCTGAGGGGACTCAGGGCGGCTCACAGAAAACCAGGGAGGGGGGAATACAGCACTAAGACGACAACACATAATAAAATAATAAGCAACATGCATACAACATTCGGGCGGGGTAATGGTCCTTATCCCCAGGCCTGACGGGTGAGCCAGTTCTTCAAGGCTGTGCGGAAGGCCTGGACGGTGGAGAGGGTACGAATCTCTACGGGGAGCTCGTTCCAAAGGGTCGGGGCCGCTGCTGAGAAGGCCCTCCTCCTTGTGGTTGCCAGCCGACATTGGCTGGCCGATGGAATGCGGAGGAGGCCTAACCTATGAGATCTTATAGTCTGCGCATGCGTGAGAATGGGAATGGCCGCCGAGCTCCAACGCTCCGGTTATTGAAAAATAATAGCGATAAATTCCAGACGACCAGGACCCCGAACATGACAACGGAGGGGTCCTTGCAAGTGATCAACATCCAGGCTTCCCGGGGAGGTAATTATTTGAGGAGGGAGCTGCCTTTAGGTGGCTCCTGGACGGTGTTACCTCCCCTGGTGATCTTTCGTTCGAACAGCTGGGCGGCGGCGGTGGAGGCGTTGCGGCGGCGGCTTCGGCCCCGCTGCCTCAGGAGGCTGCCCCGCTACCCTGGGAGGCTTGATTCGTGCCTTGAAGTGCCTGTTTGGATTGGGGGACTGACTCTCTACCCTCACCGCAACCCAGGTGCTTTGCACTACGGTCCTATTGACTGCTCCCTTTCGAACAGCTGGGCGGCGGCGGTGGCGGCGTTGTACGAATGGCGGTGGCTTTGGCCCCGCTGTCTCAAGAGGCTGCCCCGCTACCCTGGGAGGCTTGATTTGTGCCCTGAACAGAGGGCAGGGAGCTGTATGGAAGTGCCTGCTTGGACTGGAGGACTAGCTCTTTACCCCCACCGCAACTTTGTTGCTTTGTACTGCGGCCCTGCTGATTGCTTTCTTTCCCCTTGGCACGGCATCCCCTTTGTGTTCTGCCGCTGCTTTCACTGGGCTCTGCAACGTTTTATTTATCATCTATCCACCTGGACTGTGATCCCAGGATTTCAACGACAAGCTCTTTGTTGTGTTGGGTACCACCTGTTGCTGCTGCTGCCTCAGGAGGGCCACGTTAGGCAAAATTGTCCACCGGATCATCTTGCATTGGACACCATTGCTCCGGAAAGGCAGCATATGTGGACCTCTGACTCCCTCCAGTGGCCATTACCGACACTTCCTCCATCTTTTGGCTGGTTTCATTATTTTTACCATCTTTACCATCTTTACCACCTTTTTAATTACCACCTACCCACCCCTCCTATAATTACATCTATAATTACATCTGTTGGGCTTCTTCACGTACGAACTAACTGTATCCATCTGGTTAACACTACCCCTCATCGTCCCAGGGCAACCATCTTAATTACCCAGACTCTGCCTCTACTGACATTATTGACAAATCGGACTTTAACATCTTTGACGATTTCTCTCAGTCGCCTGGACTTTTGGGATCTTCCCAACTACATAAGAAGGGAAGAAAGGCTACTTCCCCTTCTAGATATACTCTTTTACAAGATCTACGCACACTGCGCAAACTTTTAAATGGTATGGTGAGTGCATGTGATTGTATGTGTGAATTGGATGATCCCACTTTTATTACCCTATGATTCTTGTATTTTTATGTGTTTTTAATTATTACGTGGGGACTGCTTGAGTGTATAAATGAGTGTGCTTGATTCGGAGGACCTGCCGGGAATTGCGGGGGCTATGGGGGTGGTTGAGGGGACTAAAGACACGGGAGAGGGTCGGGGTATTGCGGTCGTGACAGGGAGGGGCAGATACGGCGGGGACTCTAGGGCAGGCCATTACCGGGGAAGGAGGGTTCGCTACATCACAGAGATCCCTCCTTCCGGCCCTAGGAGCCCCACTCCAAGACCAGATGGCGCAAGTAATCAGGACCCTGGTCTCAGGCTGTTGTCGCTAAATGCCAGGTCTGTTGTACATAAAGCACCTCTCGTCCGGGACTTAATTTAGACGAGAGGGCAGACCTGGCATGTATTACTGAGACCTGGCTGGGCCCAGAGGGAGGAGTCCCCCTTGTAGAACTGTGCCCAGAAGGATTTCAGGTGCTACATCAGCCGAGAGCCCAGGGAAGGGGTGGGGGTGTGGCCGTTGTTATCCGGGAGTCGTTAGTTCCTCGTAGGGTCCCTGCTCCGGAGATTGTCGGGTGTGAGTCTTTGCTGTTAAAGTTGGACCTCAAGGGTCAAGTGGGTTTGCTGCTAACGTACCTGCCTCCCAACAGCGTTGCAGCAGCCCTCCCCTCGCTCCTCGAGTCAGTAGCCGAGCTGGCAATTGAGTTCCCTAGGCTGATGGTCCTGGGGGACTTTAATTTGCCGTCGCTCGGTGAAAACTCTGATGGGGCGCAGGAGTTCATGGCTTCCATGACAGCCATGGGCTTGACTCAAGTAATCCGAGGCCCAACCCATTCAGCGGGACACACGCTTGACCTCGTATTTCTCTCGGAGCAGTGGATGTGTGATCTTGGTCTGAGGGGGAGTGACATCATACCCCTGTCGTGGTCAGACCATTACCTACTGAGGCTCGACTTCCGGAGGCCAAACCCCCACTGTAGGGAGGAGGAACCGACCAGATGGTTCCGCCCCAGGCGTCTTATGGAGCCAGTAAGGTTCCAGACAGAGCTTGGGGTTATTCCTGATACCCTCGCCCACAGTCCGGCAGAAACTCTGGCTGCTGCGTGGCACTCGGCAGCGTCAGAGGCCCTCGACCGGATTGCGCCACTGCGGCCCCTCCGAGGCGGCGGATCCCGGAGACCCCCTTGGTTCACCGAGGAACTCCGGGAGATGAAGCGCCGGAGGAGATGCCTAGAGCACCGTTGGAGGTCCGACAAGTCCGCACCGAACCGAGCAATGGTAACCACCTGCACCAGGGAATATACTAGGGCACTTAGGGCAGCTAAAAGATCACACATAGCCTCCCTGGTCGCATCCGCTGAGTCCCGCCCAGCCGCCCTGTTTAGGATAACCCGCTCCCTATTGAACAAAAGGGAGGCGGGGGAACCCTTGCAGGGCAGAGCTGAAGAATATGCCCAATTCTTAGCGGACAAAATTGCTCGGTTTCGGACGGACTTGGACTCCACACCCGCAGTTCCAGCCGAGACCCAGGGGGACCAAGTTCAACAGCTCTGGGTTGAGTTTCAGGAGGTTATCCCCGGGGATGTGGACAAGGCCATGAGAGCTGTGAGTTCCTCCACCTGTGCCCTGGATCCGTGTCCCTCATGGCTGGTTTCTAACTGCAGTGAGGTGACACGAGGCTGGATCCAGGCGGTTGTAACCGCCTCTCTTCGGGAGGGGAACTTCCCCGCCGCACTGAAGGCGGCGGTGGTGAGACCCCTCCTGAAGAAGCCATCCCTAGATCCAGCTGTCCTTAACAACTACCGCCCGGTCTCCAACCTCCCCTTTCTGGGGAAGGTTGTTGAGAAGGTGGTGGCCTTCCAGCTCCAACGGTCCTTGGAGGAAGCAGACTACCTAGACCCTTCCAGTCAGGCTTCAGACCCGGTTACAGCACTGAAACCGCCTTGGTCGCATTGATGGATGATCTTTGGAGAGCCAGAGATGAAGGACACCCCTCCATCCTGGTCCTCCTTGACCTTTCAGCGGCTTTCGATACCATCGACCATGGTATCCTTCTGCGAAGACTGCGGGAGGTGGGAGTGGGAGGCACCGTGTTACGGTGGTTCTCCTCCTACCTCTCGGACAGGTCGCAGTCGGTGTTAGTGGGAGGGCAGAGATCGTCCCCAAGGCCCCTGAAATATGGGTTGCCGCAGGGTTCGGTCTTATCCCCCCTACTATTTAACATTTACATGAAACCGCTGGGAGAGATCATCCGTAGGCACGGGATTAGATACCATCAATACGCGGACGATACTCAATTGTATCTGTCCGCCCCGTGCCAAATCAATGAAGCGGTTGACGTAATGGACCGGGGGCTTGAAGCCGTCATGGACTGGATGAGGATTAACAAGCTTGTGCTCAACCCAGAAAAGACCGAGTGGCTGTTGTGTTTTCCTCCCAAAAATTTGGCCATTAATCCAACACTCAGGCTGGGGGGTCAAATTTTACACCCCTCAGAGAGGGTTCGCAACTTGGGAGTCCTCCTGGACTCACAGCTGTCATTCGACCATCATATAGCGGCTGTGACCAGGGGGGCATTCGCCCAGGTACGCCTGGTGCGCCAGTTGCGACCCTACCTGAACCGGGAGGCCCTCACAACAGTCACTCGGGCCCTCGTGATTTCTAGGCTGGAATACTGCAACGTGCTCTACATGGGGCTGCCCTTGAGGAGCATCCGGCGACTTCAGCTAGTGCAGAACGCAGCCGCGCGAGTGATCGCGGGTGCACCCCGATTCACCCGCATTACACCTATCCTCCGCGAGCTGCGCTGGCTACCTGTCGATCTCCGGATGCGCTTCAAGGTGCTATTGATCACCCATAAAGCCCTACATGGCAGTGGATCTGGATACTTGAGAGACCGCCTTCTGCCAATTACCTACGCCAATGTTCTATAGATGGCATTTAGATCCTTAAAAGTTGGCTTCTATGTATCCGAATGTACAGCCTAAATGTTGGAGGTGTGGTTCTCTCGATGCTACATATTATCATATATGGTGGACCTGCCAAAAGGTTAAGGCATTCTGGATAAAAATATGGTGGGTTATGCAAAATATCTTTAAAAGAAGGATAAAGTTTACTCCTCAGTTATTTTTATTAGGTATATGTACTGATTTTACAGTGGTAGAGATTAACTTGATTCTGCACCTAATAACGGCAGCAAGACTGTTGGTGGCGCAATACTGGAAGAAGGAAGACTTGCCTACAATCCAAGAATGGACATTGAAAGTCACAAACTTAGCCGAGATGGCTAAAATATCAGCATATCTTAAAGATCACTCAAATGAGAGATATAAATGAGACTGGAAAAAATGGATTGACTATATACAAAATAAATACGGGACCAAGAAATTCCAGTTAGCCTATGCTTAAGATCAGAAATGATTTAAATTGTTTAAAGTTAGTTCAGCAAGAAGAAGCTAAGGTCAATGCAGAATGTCATTAATTTCTTTGTTTCCTTTTTCTCAATAGATTTTAGACTGTGTTTGTTAAAAATCCATACCGTGTACGGGTTCTGGGAAGTCGGGGGGGGGGAGGAGGAGGGGGGTTGGGGGGGTGGAGGGAGGGAGGGGCATACAAAAAATTGTACTTTAATGTTTTATTGATTGAGGAATGTTGAAATATTTGTGTTTTAAAGGAAATAAAACTTTTGAAGCATTAAGACAATGACAAACAATTCCAACAGTAATGTATTAAGAGAGATTACAACTAATGGGATTGGGTGGCCTATAAATCCATTAAATAATAATAATAACAATATTATACAATTGTATAATAATAACAATAACAATTGTTGAATCTGTCTGAGGATCAAATATTTCTATCCAATTGCTTGAGCTTTTATTTGTTTACATGGGTGCAGACAGTCAAAAAATAGTTAAAAGTTTCAGATTTGCCAGCTGAATATAAAAAAGATACCTTAATAGGGTATTTATGATTTTCTAAAACATACAATCTGGCATATTCTCCTGAATTACACTGTTTTCCCCAAAATAAGACCTCCCTGAATAAAAAGCCCAATTGGGTTTTTGAGCGCATGCAGTAAAATAAGTCCTCCCCCCAAAATAAGCCCTCCCTGAAAATATTGCAGCACAGTAGCAGCCATGAGGTGACCATGCCCGCCAACTCCTGCATCTCAAAAATAATAAGACCTCCCTGAAAATAAGGCCAAGTGCTTATTTTGGGAGTGGATGGGTGGGTGTGTCAAAAGAAAATAAGACCCTGTCTTATTTTTGGGAAAACATGGCATATAACTAAATTGTCTCGCCTATAAATAGTAGGATAAGTAATAAAACCTGATCAGAGTTATATGTGGAGGAGACTTTCTTCCTACTATTAGACTTGATTGAGGATATTGGGGTTTAAGTGAGGTCATTAGAAATTGTTAAATATTTGCTAAATATTTACTTCAAAAACAACAAAAAATTATCAGCACGCCAGGATGAAATCTACTGTCTGAGAGCAAATCTCAGTATTTTAGCAGAATAGAAAGTTTTCCCAGGGAATTATTATATTAACTTGCTGTCAAATTCAAGGGCTCAAATATATTATTTGTTGCTCCATACTTGAATTCATTTACCTTACCATGCAGATGCCAGAAAAAATGATGGCAAAGAATATTAGACAGCAGCTACCATTAAATATATGGGAATGATCATAGTAGCCTAGTGTTTTGCTTCAAACTCTATTATTATTAAAAGTAAAATCTCATGGCACCTTTAAAACTAATAAAATATTAATAATTGTTAGCAGAGCTATAATTTAATCTTCCTGAAAAATAAGGCCATGGAAATAATACTATCATTTATCTTCTATTAATGCCATGTTACTGCAAATAAGAACACTAAGGCCTATGAAGCTTTTTAGATTAATTCTCAGCTATTACTGCTGGACAATCTCAGTGAAAGCACCATAGGCTTACTGCTGATGGCAATAAACTTGGCAAACTGCTTAGCTGCTATAATTGTTAGTATAGTTGTTTTTTAAAAATCTAATTACCTCTAGGACTTTAATAAGGATTGTTATAATACATAATCTTATTTACATACTAAAAAGGTAAAGATTCTTCTGTTCAGTCATGTCCAGTCTAGGGTAGTATCCATTTCTTGGCTGAGGGAGCCAACGTTTGACATTTTCCTGGGTCATGTGGCCAGCATGGCTATACACTGGGGTGCACCAAGTGGTATTTCTTCCCAACGAAGTGGTCTCTAGTTTGCATGCTTTCGAACTGCTACCTAGCTGGACAGGAGATGGGGAAGGAACGGGAGCTCAGATCACCCCATATTATCAACCCGTAATCTTATATGGGAAGTGTGCAATTTGTCCAGACCCTTTCCTGCCCCAAGTTTTAAGCTGCTTTAAAAAGACGGTAAAGGCTATCTACTGGGTCCGATCATATTATAAGGAACCGAGCTTCAGGTAAAAATAATAACCCTAAAAAGTGAACCTGGCTTTGAACCCGAGACCTTCCTCAGGACCGGCCGCTTTCTTCTTGTGGGAGGAGGCTGAGCTTTCATGCGCCCCTTCAGAAGCCAAGCCGCTGCCGCCCCGCTGCCCCTTAGTCGCTCCTGCTGCTCCTCGCTCTGCGCGCGAGGCAGACCTCTGCGCAGGCGCGGAGGGACGCGCGCTCCCTTCTCCTGCTAACGCCTCAGCGAGCTAAGCCGGGAGGTGCGCGGGCGCGCGCTTCTCCAAGAGATCTTCATGGTGCTGGTGGATGCTGCACGCTTAGCTGCCGGCCGGAGGGGGGTAGCAGGAGCCGTGGCCGGCGATTTCCTCGGCAAGGATAGTCGCTGTTGCTGGAGAAGGAAAACAATCATGCATAACCCTCTTCGCAGCACGGGGCTGTTGCTGGAATGAGCAGGCGAGTGCCCAAGTGAGGCGTTGCTCAGGCGGTTCCCTGGATGGATGTGTTTAGCTTTGTCAAGACTGCTAAGCTCTCCGGGTAAGTGCTGCTGCTTCTCCTTCTCTGGACTCCCTTTTTCGTATCCCCCCCTCCCCCGAATTGCTGCCTCTGCTGTTGCCGCCGCCTATACTGATTATCATGTCAGTTCCGGTGCTGTTCTCTGTGGTGCTGGGGGCGGTAGAGAAATGGAAGGAATTTAGAGGTGAGTCGTTAATCCAACTTCCTTGCCGCTTGAGTCAAGGTCTTCGTTGGCCAATTTGGTGGTACCTTCTGCTGGGTCGGGCATCTGCTCTGAGTTAGCAACATAAAGCCGGTGATTTCCCCCTGATACATTCAAGGGGTTTTCGGCATGGAGGGCAGCGATACCTGGGGAAATGAGGCTGGGTCCCTTCTCTCCCGGGCAAGCGGCGCTACTTCCAGAAGTCTGAGGCTGGAGCTGCGTCGTGCTTGTGTCCCTGGAAATGAACTTCCTTGTGGGTGATTTTCAGCGCGTCGGTAGAATGAAGCTAGGCGGAAAAAGATCCCTCAGCCATGGCTTCCCAAGCCCTTGGATCTAAATTTTCTGGTGTGAACTTCCAGTTTGATGTACTTTGAAATGCTTCGCAGCTTTTTATGGTTTTTTTTAAAGAAAACATTTCCACCAGCTCAGAAACTCGCCTTAAATGCCCATCTTTAGTTTTACTTGAGTTATGGCAATACATCTTACCTAGTTGGTCTCCTTGTCTTATTTGAAGTTAGAACTGCATCACGAATATTTTTTTGGAGAAGATGCGAAATAACCCAAAGTCTGTCATCAGTTGATTAGTGCTGGACTATGATTAGATATATTTTGGTTTACTTATAGCATATGTGAAATGTAACCTTACCTACTGTTAACTTTCCTCACAACAGAGATTGAATATATAGAGGAGAAAGGAAACTGTTTTAGAAAAAAGTTAGACCTCAGACTCACAGAAATACTAATGACCAGCTTGAGATTTATTTCAGTGTAGTTTAAAGAATTCATTGGAGGCGTATGGTATGAAAATCTACTCATTCTCAAAGAAAGATGGTACATATCTCTTAATGATCTGCTATAGGTGTACTTCACTACCTCTCTCATATTAGGTCCCCTTCCACTTGGTTCCAGTCTTGCAGAGAGGATTCCTGAAGAAAAAAATCTTCATTTGTTCTTAAAAAAAATTATTATGACAGTTGTTGTATGATATAGTATGAGTAGTATTCAAAAAATGTAGTTCGGAATGTATTTGTAACCAATCCATACGCTTTCAACAAGATGTAACGAAAGATGATTTTTTTTCTTATTTTTTTTCTGTTTAACTAAAACAATAAAAAAATTTCTCAAAAAAATGTAGTTCTAAGAAACAGTAAATAATAAAAGGGCTTGAACTGCTGAAGTTTTTGTAAGAAACATTACAAATCAACTTTTGTTTGAATAAGAAGCATGTTCCATTTTCAGACTGGAGAAAATGCATTTTCATGATTTTCAGTGATTGAAATGGTGTGTAGACCAAAAGAAAACTCTTATTGCATAATTTTATACAGAACAAGTATACTGACATTGGCAAATACTACAGGTGTGAAATCAAGAACTTCCAAATCGCCAGTGTTACTTCACAGCTCTTCAGACACTGAATCTCTTATTCAAGAATTGGGTTACTCAGCAGAAGACTTATACAAGACTCTGCTATACTATTTGTGTTATTACAGGCAAGAATGAAAGCTAGTTACATGTAGAATATTTACCTACAACAACCTATTCTACCAAGATGAAATTCTTGTTTTTTTCTCACACATTTTTAAGTTACCAAACAGTTCACTTTGTAAAGCAGCTAATAAATACTTACATAACTTCTCCTTCTAGCCTAGGTCCTACTGGTTTCTACCTCATCAGTTTTAATCCTATTTTTCCCCATAATCTTTAGATAATTTATTTTAATACTTTTGTTAGAAGTGATCAGATCTTTATAGAAATGAGTGATAATGCATAAGGATACTAACATTTTATATAGTGGTTGACTCTAATATCAGAAAATCCTTGTGTACTAGTTTTCTAAAGGAGAGTTAACATATTGCACTTAGGATGCATCCTTGTGGTAAATGATAGGTATCTGGTTAGTTCCACTTAAATTCTAAACAGTCCTTATTATCATTGTTATATTCAGAATGAATTATAATAATTTTATGCTATCAAATTCTTAAATGATGGTTCATGTTTCTTATTGGTTTTTTTCTACCACTATTCTGAAAATAAGGGGTTGGCTGCTATTCCTCATAAGACTTTGTTTGTAGTATTTATGTCCAAATGCTTTCCTTTATCCATGCCAATGTTGTTTTATTATTTATAAATTGCCAGGCAAAGCTTAAGGAGGTTGGAATTCTTCAGAAGTGCTAGAACTTCAGTTCCCCTAACCCCCTGCAATCAAAAAATTTTGACTGGAAATTCTGGGACTTCTAACTCCGAATGTTCTTAAAGATGTCAGATAATACTTGTCTGATTTCCTGGGTATCACTAGTAGGGGGAAAAACATAAAGAAAAAGGGCAATATAAACGTGGCTCTAAAATACTTCTTATTCCGTATGTGATTTTTTTTAAACTATTGGGAACAACTGCATAAAAGAGAAAATAGAGAATAATATTCAGGGCAGGGCAGAAGATTTTACTGAGATGTTGACAACTGTGAAACAACACAGCAGTAGTAAACCACAAAGAAGAATGAAATGAAGGATTTAAAATATTAACTGAGAAGCAGCAGTTGTCAGGAGCAAACGTGGGCAGAATCAGTAGGATGTTTGTACAGAGTGTGACATTTGCTTGCCTGCCCAGGAATAATTTATTTTTATGTTTGCACTTCCATATGTACTTTCACAATTTGGTGGGCACCTGGCTAATGAAATACAGTTTTAGGCTGTAATCTTACTTGGTAACAAGTTCAAATACGTCCATGAAAATTACTTGTCTAAATAGAATTATGAAGGATTCCACTCTTATTTTTATTTAATGTTATTTATCATTTTCTCTTCATGACATATACAACTTAAAAAGCTGATCTGTACTTTGGGTAAGGTTTGAGGATGATTGTAATGGATCTACTATTCTGAAAACTTCAATTCATGCATTCACTTTAATGTAAACTTAAAGTGTTCTTGCTTATTGGTTATATGCTTTGCTAACATGGACAGTCTGGAAGCAAGCTCTCAGATAAGAAGACAGCTTTCATATGAACTGGTTACTCAGTAAAATTTAGCTCAAAACACTTTTGCAAAAACAAAACTAAAAAGCAATTTTCTATGTAGCCTTGTTGGCGTGAATTATAGGCAGGGTCAGACATTACTGGGATTGGAAGTACTGGGATTCAGATCAGTTGATTTCAAGGTCTTGTTCACATTTAACAGCAGCATCAATCCCTAATTTTTGACTGATTTCCTAACCCAGGATATTTTTTGGCTTTATGAACAAGGAGGAAATTTTCTATAGCAATTGTAATGATGGCTTTTTATTCAGTTACATAGGACATGTGATCATAGGAACAGAAAAAACCCAAATTATTAGTTAATGTCTCTGAAAATAATCTATATTATGACTCTGCATTACTTAATGTTCAGAAGCAAAGATGTGCTTCAGAATGCACAAGGCTCATATCATCGTGCCTGTCTGCAGCTTCTTAAAATAGCTGTTTCTTTTCCCAGGATTGTGCAGTTGCTCAACTATACTGTAAGACTGAAAAAAATCTTAGTTTAAAGAATTACAGATATGTCCTAAATGTGTATCCCCAACTACTGGAAATAATTGTTGACCTTTAAATTTGTACAGCTTTAGTCTGCATGAGCTCTCTTTTAAACTGGGCCCTTTTGTAACCCAATTATGTTTCTTTTATTAAACAAAAAAAGTGTATGATTTCCACTAGGCTATAAAGGTAATCTTCATTTAATTGGGACCAGAATTTTCATTGCTAAAAAATGTTGTAATAAAACATGACATCGTATGGGCATCATGTGTTGCTTAGTGAAGGAAATCATGACAGTCCCTGTTGTCATTCTTAAGCAAGGAACATGGTTTTAAGTGAGGTCCCCTTGCAATTTTCTGCTAGCTTCCAGCAAGCAAGGTCAGTGGGGAAACCAATAGGAAGTCATATATTTTTGGTGGTTCACAAGCAGCTTGGTGAGTAAGTTAGTAGCTATTGCAGTGCAGTGTGAGTACAGCTGAGCGGGAGGTAGCTGCTGGATAGGGGATTGTGCATTAGTGTGGTATAGTATGCACTTTTGGGTGAGGGTGTGTGTGGCCAGTCCAGTGCCATGCTCTAAGTATATGATGTGCGTATTGGTGTATACATACTACAGAGGGATCTTGTACTTTGTAGCTAGGATCCTTGGGAAAAAGACCCACAGGCATGGGAGTGATTTACAGGAGCAATTTACAATTGTTGGAATCCATCTGGGTTCAGTTCCAAGTGGGGAGGAAGACACTGGAAACATGGAGGCTGTTTGGAAAGATGCTTTTAATGGTGGACAGGACCACATGGTTTGAGGTCCTGGACAATTGAACACATGAGTGAGAGAGATTTATTCTCTCCCTTGAGCTTGCAGCTTCCTGTTCCTGTGTAAGTGCAGGTATCCCATTGGTTGTCAGATTCTCATGGAGCCATGCAGGGGTAACTTTGTAGGTTGTCTTGAGCCCCAGGCTTGATTGAATCTTGTTGAGTGATGATGTAATGAAGAGGGTTGCGTTCTGAACGGGTGCTGGGCAATTCCTATTATGGCTTAATGGCTTTGTCCCAGTTTGGATCTTGAGTGAAGGTTAATCCTATCATGTCCTGAAGGTGAAGGTCTTTTGTTTTGTAGATAAGATGGTCCAGCCTTTTGTCTTGTAGATAGGTTGGCAACCACATATTTGCTGGGTGGGTGGGGGGAGCTGAGGCTCTGAGTTTATGTCTTTAGAAACATGTTTCTCCTTTAGGGAAAATATAATATTCTGCCTTTTCAATATTTCCTAGAATATTTCATTCTTCTAGGAGAGGGGTGGGTGCTAACTTCCTACACACTCTTCCTTGCTAGTTCCAAATTAACTTTGCTTCTAAGAAGGCTTCAGAGAAGGTTGCAAATGGTGATCACATGATCATAGGACACTGTAACCATTATAAGTACAAGGTGGTTGCAAAGCAACTGAATCACAATTATGTGAGGTTTCAGGTTTCAAGCCAGGTTTCAGTAATGCATGCTAGATTGGCCCCTTATCCAAGATTAGTATTGGCACTAGTGTCTGGCCATTGTTAAGAATTCTCCTGGACTAATGGCTCTTGCTCAGGCAGCATATCATGGCCATGCTTCTGCATATAGATGGGATATAGTCTGCATATAATCCACATATAGACAAGAGGTTGAACAACTGATCCCATAGTGCAGCCAGAACAATGTGGAACTGAACATGCTTAAAACTGTAGAGATGAGAATGGATTTTAGGTGGAGCTCTTCTATTCTACAACCTCTTACTATATTCAGCAGCACAGTATCAGCTGTCTACTTACTATCAGCAGTAGAATCCTTCAAGTTTTTGGATTGTATAATCCCCCAGGATTTGAAATGACTATCTAACATTAGAACCATCATTAAAGAAGCATAACAAAGAATGTTCTTTCTGCATCAACTCAGGAAATTCAGATTGCCCCAGAAGCTGTTGATATAGTTTTACAGAGAAATTATTGAGTCTATTATTTGTATTTCTATAACTGTCTGGTTTGGTACAGCAACCAAACAGGACAGGTTCAGACTCTAATGGATAGTTAGGACTATAGAAAGCACAATTGCAACCAGCCTGCCTTCTGTAGGAGAACTGTATATTGTGTGAGTCAAAAAGAGGGCTGAAAAAATATCTACAGACCATCCTAGATTCAAACTGTTTCAACTCCTTGCCTCATGTTATGATCCAGATGGTCTGGGCAAGGCCTCTAGAGTGTTCTTTATTTCTCTTAACAAATGTTCCAGCCAGCGGTCTTCAATGACCAGTAAGGCTCCACCCCAACACTACCTTAAAGGCAACCACCCCCAGTCTCCCAAACACAGCCCCGGTAGTACAAAGAAAGCCCACAGAGTAGTAGCACATAGGGCAAGATCCAGGGTTCCAAGTCCAACCCATAAGGCAGAGCCCAAGCACAAGACAAGGGCAATCCTCAAAACAAGACACAGATCCCAGACATGAAGCAGTTCCAAAGGCACAATGAAGCGAAGCCCAAATGCAGGCCACAAGAGAGGGGCTAGGTCCAAAACAAAATGCCAAGAGCAATCTTCCAAGCAAGGCAAGGCAAACAGTAACAGACACGAGTCAAAGCCAGGGGTGAGTGTAAGCCAAAGCAAGCAATTGTTCCTGGCAAAGACTAATTCCCCACAACTTCTCCTTAAATGGCTCCCCTCCAGGTGTTCCTTGTGAGTAGGATGGGGCGACCTCAACCCAAATAGCCTTGCAGCCCTTCTGTAGGCTTGCCAGCGCTCCACTCTTCTTGCCCTTGGATTGAGTGGAGTACACAGCTGTTCCTCATCAGGAGATCGGCTGCCTATCAACACCACTGCCGGTCAGCAGCCAATCCTCCCCTGTGTCTGGGCAGGCAGGCAGGTCTCCATTTGTTCAACCAACTCTCCCAATGTCTGAGGGGTTTGGGACAACATTGTCCTCAGCCCCTGGCATCTCCCAAGGTAGACATGCCTTTCCTGTGAGATGGTCCCAGTTCCAAATCCTCCTCTTCTGAACCCGGCTTTAGTGGGACCATGACATCTTGGGATGCTACTATAGGGTATTGCATGCCAAAAAGTAGACACAGGGACAGTTTCTTCCATAGTTCCATCATTCTGTTCTGCTGAATACCTAATTCTCACAACACTGACTAATGCCTATATACATTTATATGACTGTACCATTATTATCCTTCTTATCTTATTTACTACATCCTTATTGGTATAATTATTATGAATTCCTTGCGGGTCTAATCACACCTAACCAAATAAACTCTCCCCCCCCTTCCTCCTTCTCCTCAAAGAAGTTTTGTATAATAGAATCATCATCTCAAGATTGGATTATTGCAATTTATTCTATAGGAACAAGTTGTCACCTACTTCTCCAGCGAGGTTTCCAGCTCCATCCCGGTGGGTGGAGAGGGCAAGGGAGGACTGGAGGCGACAGGAGGGTGGGCTGGAGGGCTCAGCAGTGCCGCTGCATCGGCAGAGCCAGCCTGGGGGACGAGGGGCGGCCGAGCCTCAGCCGCCCGAGCAGCCTCGCTTTGCCGCCTGCCCGCCCATTGCCTCCAGTCCTCCCTCGCCCTCTCCACTCGCCGGGATGGAGCTGGAAGCCTCGCTGGAGCAGTCGGTGCCTGGGGGCATGGCTTTAAAGTGGTGGCAGGGCCCCGGCGGCAGGACTTTAAAATCCTGGCGCCATCCGCCATAGAGTGGGTCCCGGTCCCGCTCTATGGTGGACGCGGCACCGGGGCTTCAGCAGGGCTTTCGCGCTTGCCTCACTGGCCATGAAGCTCACTGCATGTCACTGGTCTAGCATAAGAGCATCCACCCAAGCTTTCTCTCCTCCTTTAGAGGTAGAAGGGGAAACACCATCTATAGTGATAGGAGGGGAACCACAATCTGAGGTGGAAAAGATTGTAGACTCTAGGTTGAATAGGGGTCGCTTGCAGTATTTAGTGGAATGGAAGGGCTACCCTTTGTCTGAAGCCACTTGGGTGAAAAGTTGGAACTTAAAAGTGGAAAAGTTAGTAGAACAATTCCACGAGAAGTTTCCCGATAAGCCAAAGGGTCCCCTGGGGTGGAAGTAGGTGGTTAATTTTTTATATGTTAACTTTTATGTTGTTCTCTTTTCAGGAAACCTTTTTCTTCTGAGGAGAGGCCGCCTGTCAGGCCTGCATTTATATTCCTTTTAGAATTTTGGCCTGCCACACTTTCTCTTATTTCATTATGCTGTTTCTTTAAGTATAGTCAATGGGAGGGGGGATTAGAAGGAGTAGGATTTTGGAATGTATTGTTTTCATTCTTTACTAGACGTAAGGTCATCCTTTGTTCTCCACACCAGTACACCTGACCGGAAGAAGCTGGGCATCCACGCCAGCGTGGAAGAAGGAGATTGGACCATGTGATGGATTGTGGGTGTGGGGACAAGATCATGAACTTTTAACTGGGTGGGATTCTGATGTAGAGTTGGGATCCCATTAAATTGGAACTTTAAGCATAGTTTTGCCTTCGATTCTGATTTGATTCTACATGGTATTTGGAATGCTGACACAAGTAGTCTGCAGACAAGCACTAGATAGAAGGCCCTGGAAAAGATATTCCAATGCCATGATATGTCTATAGCCAGTACTCACAAAAATCAGAATCATTAAGCAATGGTTTTTTCCTTTGAAACTTTAGGAGAAGTTAGATTTAAAAAAACAGGGTGGAAGATACAGTATATACCTTTCATGAGTAGCATAGCAAACAAACAAACAAACATAAAACAAATCAGTCTGAAGCTCACTTGCAGCTCAAATAACCACACTAAAATTATCATACGTCACAAACTTTATGTGAAGACCAGCTCTTATGAGAAGTCTCTAATACTTGGAAATGTGGACAGAAAAGGAAAAAGAATGGACAGCAGTAAGGTGGGTAGACTACAATAGTAATTATAAGGCTTTGCAGGATCTGAAGGTTGGATTGGGGATAGTTTGTTCTAGAGAATATGAGTTTGCAAACACTTGCACTAACTTGATGACACATAATCATCATGGTACTCTCTATTCTTACATCTATTGCTTTAGAATATCATAAGTAACTATTACAACAAAGTCAAGTGAAATGAATACTTAAATATATGTATACTATGCAACCTTTGCTTAGTTTTTACTATGATAGATGTACTTTTTGTATCATAAGGTACAGTATCTTGGATGCTCTTAGTTAGATTTTAAAGAAAAGGCATAATAAAGTAACTCCTGCTGTGAAATTTAATCAGAGTTTCTTTTATATTTAACTGATAGAACTATTCATCTTTACTGTAGAGTTGGGGACAATTACGGTCATAAGGGGGAGGGGCAGGTATGACGGGAACTTCAGGGCTGGCCATTACCGGGGAAGGAGGGTTCGCTACATCACAGAGATCCCTCCTTCCGGCCCTGTTAGTTCCACTCCAGGGCCAGGTGGCGAGAATTGTCAGGGCCCTGGTCTCAGGCTGTTGTTGCTAAATGCCAGGTCTGTGGTTCACAAAGCTCCCCTTGTCCAGGACCTAATTTTAAACGAGGGGGCAAACCTGGCATGTATTACTGAGACCTGGCTGGGCCCAGAGGGAGGAGTCCCCCTCACTGAAATGTGCCCAGAAGGTTTTCAGGTGCTTCATCAGCCGCGACCTCAGGGAAGGGGTGGGGGAGTGGCTGTCATCGTCTGAGGGTCTTTAGTTCCTTGTAGGATCCCTGCTCCGGAGTTTGTCAGGTGTGAGTCCCTGTTGATGAAGCTGGACCTTGGTGGTCAAGTGGGTCTGTTGCTAACGTACCTACCTCCCAACAGCGTTGCAACAGCCCTCCCCTCGCTCTTCGATTCAGTAGCCAAGTTGGCGGTGGTGTTCCCCAGGCTTATGGTTCTGGGGGATTTCAACCTGCCTACACTTGGTGAACGCTCTGATGGGGTGCAGGAGTTCATGGCTTCCATGACAGCCATGGACTTGACCCAAGTAATTCGAGGTTCGACTCATTCAGCGGGTCACACACTTGACCTTGTATTTCTTTCGGAGCAGTGGAGATGTGATCTAGAGTTGAAGGGCATTAAAACCTTGCCCTTGTCATGGTCCGATCACTTCCTGCTGAGGCTTGACTTTTGGAAGCCAATCCCCCACTGTAGGGAGGAGGAACCGATTAGGTGGTTCCGCCCCAGGCGCCTGATGGACCCAATGGGGTTTCAGACGGCGCTTGGAGAAATACCTGACACTATCATCCACAATCCGGTGGAGTCCTTAGTCGCTGCTTGGAATACAGTGGCGGCGGGGGCTCTAAACCGGATTGCGCCTTTGCGACCTCTCTGAGGCGGCGGATCCAGGAGGGCTCCTTGGTTCACCGAGGAACTCCGGGAGATGAAGTGCCAAAAGAGACGCCTAGAGTGCCGCTGGAGGGCCAGTAAATCGGAGTCAGACCGAGCACTGATGAGAGCCTTTATTACAGCCTATCTCGTGGCAATACAGGCGGCGAAATGTTCGCATTTTGCCGCCCTTATTGCATCCGCCGAATCGCGCCCAGCCGCCTTATTAGAATAACCCGCTCCCTCTTGAAAGGGAGTGATGTGGGTGACCCTCTACAGGGTAGAGCTGAGGAATTTGTCCAGTATTTGATGGATAAAGTCGCTTGGATTCGGACAGAGCTGGACTCCAATTGCACGATACCAGCCGAGGTACCGGGGGAGGGTCTTGAGCATGCTTTATGGATTGAGTTTGAACGGGCTTCTCCTGATGAAGTGGACAAGGCCATGGGAGCGGTGAGTGCCTCCACTTGTATACTGGACCCGTGTCCCTCCTGGCTAGTCTCGACCAGCAGGGAGGTGACACGCGGCTGGATCCAGACAATTGTGAACACCTCTCTCCAGGAGGGAATCTTCCCACCCCTCCTAAAGGATGCGGTGGTGAGACCCCTCCTGAAGAAATTGTCTCTGGACCCAGCTGTTTTGAGCAACTATCGTCCAGTCTCCAACCTTCCCTTTGTAGGGAAGGTTGTTGAGAAAGTGGTGGCCTCGCAACTCCGACAGTCCTTGGATGAAGCCGATTATCTAGACTCTTTTCAGTCAGGTTTCAGGCCTGGTTACAGCACGGAAACTGCTTTGGTCGCGCTGATCGATGATCTCTGGTGGGCCAGGGATAGGGGTCACCCCTCTATCCTTGTGCTTCTTGACCTCTCAGCGGCCTTTGATACCATCGACCATGGTATCCTTCTGCGACGGTTGCGAGAGGTGGGGTTGGGAGGCACCGTTTTGCGGTGGTTCTCCTCCTACCTCTCGGACAGGTCACAGTCGGTGTTGGTCGGAGGGCAGAGATCGACCCCAAGGCCCCTCAAGTATGGGGTGCTGCAGGGTTCGGTCCTGTCCCCCCTCCTATTTAACATCTACATGAAGCCGCTGGGTGAGATCATACGTCGGCACGGGATTAAGTATCACCAATATGCAGACAATACGCAGCTGTATCTGTCTGCCCCATGCCAACTCAGTGAAGCAGTAGAAGTGATGTGCCAGTGCCTGGAGGCTGTTAGAGTCTGGATGGGAGCAAACAAGTTGGCACTCAATCCAGACAAGACCGAGTGGCGTCTGATGTTCCCTCCCAAAGATTGTCTGTTCCATCTCTCAGGCTGGGGGGTGAAATTATACGCCCCTCAGAGAGGGTTCGCAATTTGGGAGTCCTCCTGGACCCACAGCTGACTCTAGAACACCATTTGTCGGCTGTGACCAGGGGGACCTTTGCCCAGGTCTGCCTGGTGCACCAATTGCGACCCTACCTGGATCGGGAGGCCCTTCAGACAGTCACTCACGCCCTTGTGACCTGAAGCCTGGATTATTGTAATGCGCTCTACATGGGGCTGCCCTTGAAGAGTGTTCGAAGACTCCAATTAGTCCAGAATGCAGCCGCGCGAGCGATTGTGGGTGCACCAAGGTACACCCACGTTACACCTATCCTGCGCGAGCTGCACTGGCTACCTATTAGTCTCCGAATCCACTTCAAGGTGCTGGTCGCTACCTATAAAGCCCTACATGGCATCGGACCTGGGTACCTGAGAGACCGCCTCCTGCCGATTACCTCTCTCAGACCAATTAGATTGCACAGGTTAGGTCTCCTCCGGATTCCATCTGCCAGCCAATGTCGGCTGGCGACTCCCCGGGGGAGAGCCTTCTCTGTTGCAGCTCCGGCCCTCTGGAACGAGCTCCCTGTTGAGATCTGGACCCTTACTACCCTCCAGGCCTTCCGCAAAGCCACCAAGTCCTGGCTGTTCCAGCAGGCTGGGGGGAGCTGAGAAGCATCTACCTCCACGGAAATTGTAAATGTTGGTTTTGTTTTTAATATGTGTCTTTGTCTCGTTCCCTCCCTTTCCCTTGTCTTTTGTGAGCCGCCCGGAGTCCTCCGGGAGTGGGCGGCATACAAGACAAATAATAAATAAATAAATAAATAAATAAATAAATAAATAAATAAATAAATAAATAATTGAAAGCCATATCTTCCAACACTGTATCTGTTCAACAGTAAATCAGTAGAATAAACCTTTAACGGAATGGCTTGGTTTCCTGTAGTGAATCTGCTATAGTGAGCATATAAACATAAACATTTAAAATTAACAAATTTACTGCAGCTAACATTTAATGAATTTCTATGTGCTGAATCCTTCTAGTAACAGAAAACCTTGTTGTATAATAATACATCCCTTATAATAAATCACACACAAATTTTACTCAAAAAATGCAATACAAGATAATTTAAAAATAATCAAATATTTTACTAATTATCAGTTTCAAATTTACAGATGGGGAGATTCAGAATATACTTGTTGATTATTGGTTTATTACCCAAATCATGGTTTGTTTGACCTTAGTTTATAGAATAAAGGAAAGTAGGCCAGGACTACACAATATACAAAGACGAATCAAATCAACCAAAATATGTTGTGTTTCAGCCTACTTGGAACGTAACGTTCTTGTAGTAGTTAAAAGTTCTGAATTTTTTCAAAGCCTTAGGGCTTCTATTTTAAACAAGGTTCTTTTCAAAATAATCCATTTTATATTTCAGTTATTACTAAATGAATATATTTAGAGTTCTATTATCCATAACACAATATACTTTTTAAAAGTTGAATATATTCTATTTTTCCTTAGTTTCTCAACCTGGCACCTGTTATATATGTTGGGATGGAAATTGAGAATTTGCCAGTACCGTGTAAACACCTGGGAGCCTCATATTGAGGAACGTTGCTATTGAATATGCAGCCAGCAGTAAATGTTCATTTTTAAACAGGTATTTCCTCCTATATGGTTAACCTTCATATCTATGAATTTTTTCCTCTTATTTGCTGATATTAATCACAGATTAATTTTTGTGAATTTCTTTTAAACATAGTTTTTAGGATACCCACTTTTATAATGTTGATTTTTATATAATATATCTTTTTATATAGCTTTTCATTAAAAAATATTTTTAGTTACTTGACTATATTAGCTCCAATAGATATTAAACAAAAGTCTCTTCTAAATTTAAAGGCTGGCAAGGAAAGGATAGCGAATAAATGTCTAAATTATGTAAAAGAGTCTGATCATATTGACATGACTTGTACAGATTCTAAAAGTTTTCTTTATTATTTAAAGTTTTACAAAGAGAAGTGTTAGATGCTATATAAACAACTTTCTTTCAGTGTTGAATTATTATTCTAAACAAGGAAAAATTCAAAAGAACAATTATGTTATCAACTGCAAAGATGAATATCAAATGTCTTTTTTTTTCCAAAATACTTTTTTAAAAATAGAATTGACTGAACTATTATCTGTTTTGATAAAATCAGGGAAAAGTTGGAGTAGGACAAAAGAAGGAAATTTTTGGAGAAAAGAGTTGTATGTTTAAATGCGTCCATTTACTACTGCCAAATTAAAAAAATACTTATTTTTTGTCTCAGTAGAAATTATTGGAATCCTGTCCAAGTGATACCGCAGAGATTGTTTGACTATATTAAGGTCATTTTTTTAAAAAGTATCTCTAGGTAAAAAAACATCAGCATCATATACATAGTAGAAGACCATAATGGCAATTTTAATACAAATGAATCAAAATACAGCTGAAAGTTATGAATCAGTAATAACGGAGTTTTTTCTGGTTTCGCTGAATTTTGTTTATGGTGTTTTTTAAAATGCTAGTTGTTTCTGTTCAC